>NC_069499.1:1198371038-1198576555 GCF_027579735.1 Bombina bombina | reverse complement strand
ACAAGTTTACAACAAATACACTTAACTTTGGTAGATCCAGCATCAGGCAGCGTTTTTCCAGAAGTAGCTTCTGATCCAGGGTCAATCTGAGACATCTTGCAATATTTAATAGAAAAGACAACATATAAAGCAAAATCTATCAAATTCCTTAAATGACAGTTTCAGGAATGGGAAAAAATGCCAATGAACAAGCTTCTAGCAACCAGAAGCAATAAACAATGAGACTTAAATAATGTGGAGACAATAATGACGCCCATATTTTTTAGCGCCAAAAAAGACGCCCATATTATTTGGCGCCTAAATGCTTTTGGCGCCAAGAATGACGCCACATTTTTGCCGCAAAAAGTAAAAAAAATGACGCAATCACAAACAACTTCCGGCGACAAGTATGACGCCGGAAATGACAAAGACATTTTTTGCGCCAAGAAAGTCTGCGCCAAGAATGACGCAATAAAATGAAGCATTTTTAGCCCCCGCGAGCCTAACAGCCCACAGGAAAAAAAGTTAATTTTTAAGGTAAGAAAAAAATTAATTATTCATATGCATTATCCCAAATAATGAAACTGACTGTCTGAAATAAGGAATATTGATCATCCTGAATCAAGGCAAATAAATGTTTAAACACATATATTTAGAACTTTATATAAAAGTGCCCAACCATAGCTTAGAGTGTCACAAAAAATAAGACTTACTTACCCCAGGACACTCATCTACATGTAGTAGAAAGCCAAACCAGTACTGAAATGAGAATCAGTAGAGGTAATGGTATATATAAGAGTATATCGTCGATCTGAAAAGGGAGGTAAGAGATGAATCTCTACGACCGATAACAGAGAACCTATGAAATAGATCCCATAGAAGGAGACCATTGAATTCAAATAGGCAATACTCTCTTCACATCCCTCTGACATTCACTGCACACTGAGAGAAAAACCGGGCTCCAGCCTGCTGCGAAGCGCATATCAACGTAGAATCTAGCACAAACTTACTTCACCACCTCCACGGGAGGCAAAGTTTGTAAAACTGATTTGTGGGTGTGGTGAGGGGTGTATTGATAGGCATTTTGAGGTTTGGGAAACTTTGCCCCTCCTGGTAGGAATGTATATCCCATACGTCATGAAAGAAATAAGGAATTGGAATAATTGTGCTTTATACAAAAAAATCATAACCACCACAAAAAAAGGGTGGGTCTCATGGACTCTTGCTAATATGAAAGAAATTAATTTATCAGGTAAGTTCTTACATAAATTATGTTTTCTTTCATGTAATTAGCAAGAGTCCATGAGCTAGTGACGTATGGGATAGCAGATACCCAAGATGTGGAACTTCCACGCAAGAGTCACTAGAGAGGGAGGGATAAAATAAAAAGACAGCCAATTCTGCTGAAAAAAGAATCCACAACCCAAATAAAAAAAAATTAAATAATAAGCAGAAGAATCAAACTGAAACAGCTGCCTGAAGTACTTTTCTACCAAAAACTGCTTCAGAAGAAGAGAAAACATCAAAATGGAAGAATTTAGTAAAAGTATGCAAAGAAGACCAAGTTGCTGCTTTGCAAATCTGATCAACAGAAGCTTCATTCCTAAAAGCCCAGGAAGTAAAAACTGACCTAGTAGAATGAGCCGTAATCCTTTGAGGCGGGGACTTACCCGACTCTACATAAGCATGATGAATCAAAGACTTTAACCAAGATGCCAAAGAAATGGCAGAAGCCTTTTGACCTTTCCTGGAACCAGAAAAGATAACAAATAGACTAGAAGTCTTTCTGAAACCATTAGTAGCTTCAACATAATATTTCAAAGCTCTAACCACATCCAAAGAATGTAAAGATCTCTCCAGAGAATTCTTAGGATTAGGACACAATGAAGGGACAACAATTTCTCTACTAATGTTGTTAGAATTCCCAACTTTAGGTAAAAATTTAAATGAAGTCCGCAACACCGCCTTATCCTGATGAAAAATCAGAAAAGGAGATTCACAAGAAAGAGCAGATAACTCAGAAACTCTTCTAGCAGAAGAGATGGCCAAAAGGAACAAAACTTTCCAAGAAAGTAATTTAATATCCAGAGAATGCATAGGCTCAAACGGAGGAGCCTGTAAAGCGGAGGAGAGATTGACTTAATGACAGGCTTGATTCGAACCAAAGCCTGTACAAAACAATGAATATCAGGAAGTTTAGCAATCTTTCTGTGAAAAAGAACAGAAAGAGCAGAGATTTTTCCTTTCAAGGAACTTACAGACAAACCCTTATCCAAACCATCCTGAAGAAACTGTAAAATTCTAGGAATTCTAAAAGAATGCCAAGAGAATTTATGAAAAGAACACCAAGAAATGTAAGAGGCGGAAAGATATAAGCAGGTTGATAATTCCAAGGAAGCGACAACACGTCCACTGCTTCCGCCTGAGGATCCCTGGATCTGGACAGATACCTGGGAAGTTTCTTGTTTAGATGAGAGGCCATCAGATCTATTTCTGGAAGTCCCCAGATTTGAACAATCTGAAGAAATACCTCTGAGTGAAGAGACCATTCGCCCGGATGTAGCGTCTGGCGACTGAGATAATCCGCTTCCCAATTGTCTATACCTGGGATGTGAACTGCAGTGATTAGACAAGAGCTGGATTCCGCCCATACAAGTATCCGAGATACTTCTTTCATAGCCTGAGGACTGTGAGTCCCTCCTTGATGATTGACATATGCCATGGTTGTGACATTGTCTGTCTGAAAACAAACGATTCTCTCTTCAGAAGAGGCTAGAACTGAAGAGCTCTGAAAATCGCACGGAGTTCCAAAATGTTGATTGGTAATCTCGCCTCCTGAGATTCCCAAACCCCCTGCGCTGTCAGAGATCCCCATACAGCTCCCCAACCTGAAAGACTCGCATCTGTTGAGATCACAGTCCAGGTTGGACGAACAAAAGAAGCCCCTTGAATTAAACAATGTTGATCCAACCATCAAGTCAGAGAAGATCGAACATTGGGATTTAAGGATATTAATTGTGATATCTTTGTATAATCCCTGCACCATTGGTTCAGCATACAAAGCTGAAGAGGTCTCATGTGAAAAAGAGCAAAAGGGATCGCGTCCGATGCAGCAGTCATGAGACCTAGAATTTCCATGCACAAAGCTACCAAAGGGAACGACTGAGACTGAAGGTTTCGACAAGCTGAAACCAATTTCAGACGTCTCTTTTCTGTTAGAGACAAAGTCATGGACACTGAATCTATTTGGAAACCCAAAAAGGTTACCCTTGTCTGAGGAATCAAAGAACTCTTTGGTAAATTGATCCTCCAACCATGTCTTTGAAGAAACAACACAAGTTGATTCGTATGAGATTCTGCAGAATGTAAAGACTGAGCAAGTACCAAGATATCGTCCAAATAAGGAAATACCGCAATACCCTGTTCTCTGATTACAGAGAGAAGGGCACCGAGAACCTTTGAAAAGATCCTTGGAGCTGTTGCTAGGCCAAACGGAAGAGCAACAAACTGGTAATGCTTGTGTAGAAAAGAGAATCTCAGGAACTGATAGTGATCTGGATGAATTGGAATATGAAGATATGCATCCTGTAAGTCTATTGTAGACATATAATGCCTATGCTGAACAAAAGGCAGAATAGTCCTTATAGTCACCATTTTGAATGTTGGTATCCTTACATAACGATTCAATATTTTTAGATCCAGAACTGGTCTGAAGGAATTCTCCTTCTTTGGTACAATGAATAGATTTGAGTAAAACCCCAGACCCTGTTCCAGAACTGGAACTGGCACAATTACCTTTTACGTTTATTAGAAGGTGGTATAACAGACAGGGCCTTCTGGATAGAATTAGAAACACATTCTCTCACAATAACAGGAATATCCTGAACATTAGATGTTGAAGGAACAACAACAGGTAATGGATTACTACTAATGGAAATATTGACTGCTTTTGAAAGTTTACACAAGTTTACAACAAATGTACTTAGCTTTGGTAGAACCGACATCAGGCAGCAGCATTCCTGAAGTAGATTCTGAGACAGGGTCATATTGAGACATCTTGCAATATGTAATAGAAAAAACAACATATAAATCAAAATTATCAATTTCCTTATACGACAGTTTCAGGAATGGGAAAAAATGCAAACAGAATAAGCCTCTGGAAACCAGAAGCAAAAAGAAATAATGACTTAAAAAATGTCAAAAATGTGGCGCCAAGTATGACGCCCACAATTGACAAAATATTTTTTGGTGCCAAAAACGTCTGCAACAAACACGAGCGTCATAGATGACGCAACTATGTGAAAACTCTCGGCGCCAACTAAGACGCCGGAAATGACGCAATTGCGTCAAACGTGAATCTCGCGCCAAAAAAGTCTCGTGCCAAAAATGACGCAATAAATTATAGCATTTTGCGCTCCCGCGAGTTTAACAGCCCACAATTTAGAAAAGAAAGTCAATTTGAAAAATTTTCAGGTAAGAAATAATTTTTTCATATGCATTTCCCAAAATGAAACTGACAGTCTGTAAGAAGGAAATAACAAAATTTATGCTTACCTGATAAATTTATTTCTCTTGTGGTGTATCCAGTCCACGGATCATCCATTACTTGTGGGATATTCTCCTTCCCAACAGGAAGCTGCAAGAGGATCACCCACAGCAGAGCTGTCTATATAGCTCCTCCTCTAACTGCAACTACCAGTCATTCGACCGAAGACAAGCAAGAGAAACGAGAAACCATAGGGTGCAGTGGTGACTGTAGTTTAAAAATAAAACACACCTGCCTTAAAATGACAGGGCGGGCCGTGGACTGGATACACCACAAGAGAAATAAATTTATCAGGTAAGCATAAATTATGTTTTCTCTTGTAAGGTGTATCCAGTCCACGGATCATCCATTACTTGTGGGATACCAATACCAAAGCTATAGGACACGGATGAAGGGAGGGACAAGGCAGGTGCTTAAACGGAAGGCACCACTGCCTGCAAAACCTTTCTCCCAAAAATAGCCTCCGAAGAAGCAAAAGTATCAAATTTATAGAATTTTGAAAAAGTATGAAGCGAAGACCAAGTCGCCGCCTTACAAATCTGTTCAACAGAAGCCTCATTCTTAAAAGCCCATGTGGAAGCTACCGCTCTAGTAGAATGAGCTGTAATCCTTTCAGGAGGCTGCTGGCCAGCAGTCTCATAAGCTAAGCGTATTATACTCCTTAGCCAAAAAGAAAGAGAAGTTGCCGAAGCCTTTTGGCCTCTCCTCTGTCCAGAGTAGACAACAAACAATGCAGATGTTTGACGAAAATCTTTAGTAGCTTGTAAATAAAACTTTAAAGCACGAACCACGTCAAGATTGTGTAAAAGACGTTCCTTCTTTGAAGAAGGATTAGGACACAGTGACGGTACAACAATCTCCTGATTGATATTTTTATTAGATACCACCTTAGGTAGAATACCAGGTTTGGTACGTAACACTACCTTATCGGAATGAAAAATGAGATAAGGAGAATCACATTGTAAAGCAGATAACTCCGAAACTCTTCGAGCCAAAGAGATAGCTACTAAAAACAAAACTTTCCAAGACAAGAGCTTAATATCTATGGAATGCAAAGGTTCAAACGGAATCCCTTGAAGAACCTTAAGAACTAAATTTAAACTCCAAGGCGGAGCAACAGGTTTAAACACAGGCTTAATTCTGACTAAAGCCTGACAAAACGCCTACACGTCTGGAACCTCAGCCAGACGTTTGTGCAAAAGAATAGACAGAGCAGAAATCTGTCCCTTTAAGGAACTTGCTGACAAACCCTTCTCCAATCCATCTTGGAGAAAAGATAATATCCTAGGAATCCTGACCTTACTCCATGAGTAACCCTTGGATTTACACCAATGAAGATATTTACACCATATCTTATGATAGATTTTCCTGGTGACAGGCTTTCGCGCCTGTATTAAGGTATCAATGACCGACTCAGAGAAACCACGCTTTGATAAAATCAAGCGTTCAATCTCCAAGCAGTCAGCCGCAGAGAAATTAGATTTGGATGGTTGAAAGGACCCTGAAGTAGAAGGTCCTGTCTCAGAGGCAGAGTCCATGGTGGAAAGGATGACATGTCCACCAGATCTGCATACCAAGTCCTGCGTGGCCACGCAGGTGCTATCAAAATCACCGATGCTCTCTCCTGTTTGACCTTGGCAATCAGACGAGGGAGCAGAGGAAACGGTGGAAACACATAAGCCAGGTTGAAGGACCAAGACGCTGCTAGAGCATCCATCAGCGCTGCCTTGGGATCCCTGGACCTGGATCCCTAACAAGGAAGCTTGGCGTTCTGGCGAGACGCCATGAGATCCAGTTCTGGTTTGCCCCAACGTTGAATCAACTGTGCAAACACCTCCGGATGGAGCTCCCACTCCCCCAGATAAAAAGTCTGTTGACTTAGAAAATCCGCCTCCCAGTTCTCTACTCCTGGGATATGGATAGCTGATAGATGGCAAGAGTGAATCTCTGCCCAACAAATTATCTTTGAAACCTCCAACATCGCTAGGGAACTCCTTGTTCCCCCTTGATGGTTGATGTAAGCTACAGTCGTGATGTTGTCCGACTGAAATCTGATGAACTTCACTGCCGATAGCTGAGGCCAAGCCTGAAGAGCATTGAATATCACTCTTAGTTCCAGAATGTTTACCGAAAGAAGAGCCTCCTCCTGAGTCCATGACCCCTGAGCCTTCAGAGAGTTCCAGACTGCCCCCCAGCCCAGAAGGCTGGCATCTGTTGTTACTATTGTCCAATCTGGCTTGCAGAAGGTCATACCTTTGGACAGATGGACTCGAGATAACCACCAGATAAGAGAATCCCTGGTCTCTTGATCCAGATTTAGTAGAGGGGACAAATCTGTGTAATCCCCATTCCACTGACTGAGCATGCAGAGTTGCAGCGGTCTGAGATGTAGGCGGGCAAACGGCACTATGTCCATTGCCGCTACCATTAAGCCGATTACTTCCATACACTGAGCCACCGAAGGGCGAGAAGTAGAATAAAGAGCACGGCAGGAATTTAGAAGTTTTAACAACCTGGCCTCTGTCAGGTAAATCCTCATTTCTACAGAATCTATCAGAGTTCCCAGGAAGGAAACTCTTGTGAGAATCTCGTTCACTTTCCACCCATGAGACCTCAGGAATGCCAGAACAATGTCCGTATGGGACTTGGCAATTTGGAAATTCAACGCCTGTATCAGAATGTCGTCTAAATAAGGGGCTACTGCTATGCCCCGCGGCCTTAGGACCGCCAGAAGTGACCCCAGAACCTTCGTAAAGATTCTTGGTGCCGTAGCTAACCCAAAGGGAAGAGCCACAAACTGGTAATGCCTGTCTAGGAAGGAAAACCTGAGAAACCGATGATGATCTTTGTGTATAGGAATGTGAAGATAAGCATCCTTTAAGTCCACGATAGTCATGTATTGACCCTCCTGGATCATAGGTAGGATGGTTCGAATAGTCTCCATCTTGAAAGATGGGACCCTGAGAAATTTGTTTAGGATCTTGAGATCTAAGATTGGTCTGAAGGTTCCCTCTTTCTTGGGAACCACAAATAGATTTGAATAGAATCCTTGCCAGTTCCTCCTTTGGAACTGGGTGGATCACTCCCATAACTAGGAGGTCTTGAACACAATGTAAGAATGCCTCTCTCTTTATCTGGTCTGCAGATAATTGTGAAAGGTGAAATCTTCCTTTTGGGGAAGCTTTGAAGTCCAGAAGATATCCCTGGGACACAATTTCCAACGCCCAGGGATCCTGGACATCCCTTGCCCAAGCCTGGGCGAAGAGAGAAAGTCTGCCCCCTACTTGATCCGTTACCGGATCGGGGGCCAATCTTTCATGCTGTCTTAGAGGCAGCAGCAGGCTTCTTGGCCTGTTTACCTTTGTTCCAAGCCTGGTTAGGTCTCCAGACCGGCTTGGACTGGGCAAAATTTCCCTCTTGTTTTGTATTAGAGGAAGATGATGCCGCGCTCGTCTTAAAGTTTCGAAAGGCACGAAAATTAGTTTGTTTGGTTCTTAATTTTTTTAGACCTATCCTGAGGAAGGGCATGACCTTTTCCTCCAGTAATATCAGAAATGATCTCCTTCAGTCCCGGCCCGAATAGGGTCTGCCCCTTGAAGGGAATATTGAGAAGCTTAGACTTTGATGTAACGTCAGCTGACCAGGATTTAAGCCATAGCGCCCTACGCGCCTGAATAGCAAAACCTGAGTTCTTAGCCGTTAGTTTAGTTAAATGAACAACGGCGTCAGAAACAAATGAATTGGCTAGCTTAAGCGCTTTAAGCTTGTCAAGTATATCATCCAATGGAGTTTCTACCTGTAAGACCTCTTCCAGAGACTCAAACCAGAAGGCCGCAGCAGCAGTGACCAGGGCAATGCATGCAAGAGGCTGGAGAATAAAACCTTGTTGAATAAACATTTTCTTAAGGTAACCCTCTAACTTTTTATCCATTGGATCTAGGAAAGCACAACTGTCCTCGACGGGGATAGTTGTACGCTTAGCTAGGGTAGAAACTGCTCCCTCCACCTTAGGGACCGTTTGCCATAAGTAGCGTGTAGCGGCATCTATTGGAAACATTTTCTTAAAAATAGGAGGGGGAGAGAACGGTACGCCTGGTCTATCCCATTCCTTAGTAATAATTTCTGAAAACCTTTTAGGTATTGGAAAAACATCAGTGTAAACAGGCACTGCATAGTATTTATCCAATCTACACAATTTCTCTGGCACTATAATGGTGTCACAGTCATCCAGAGTAGCTAAAACCTCCCTGAGCAACACGCGGAGGTGTTTAAGCTTAAATTTAAATGTTGACATATCAGAATCAGGTTGAAGGATCTTCCCTGAGTCAGAAAAATCACCCACAGAAAGAAGCTCTCCTGCCTCAGCTTCTGCATATTGTGAGGGGATATCAGACATAGCTACTAAAGCGTCAGAGTGCTCTGTATTTTTTCTAGCCCCAGAGCTGTCTCGCTTTCCTTGTAACCCTGGTAGTTTGGACAATACCGCTGTAAGGGTATGATCCATAACTGCCGCCATGTCTTGTAAAGTAAACGCCATGGGCGCTCTAGATGTACTTGGCGCCTCTTGAGCAGGAGTCCCTTGAGCGGGAGTCAAAGGTTCTGACACGTGAGGCGAGTTAGTCGGCATAACTTCCCCCTTGTCAGTTTCCTATGGTGATAAATTTTTTAAAGACAGAATATGATCTTTATAACAAAGTAAAATCAGTACATTTGGTACACATTCTAAGAGGGGGTTCCACAATGGCTTCTAAACATAATGAACAAGGAGTTTCCTCTATGTCAGACATGTTTAAACAGACTAGCAATGAGAACAGCAAGCTTGGAAAACACTTTGATAAATGTAAACAAGCAAAAAATAAAAATGGTACTGTGCCTTTAAGAGAAACAAATTTTGTCAGAAATTGAAAAACAGTGATAAAAAGCAGTAAATCTTACGAAATTTTTACAGTGTGTATAATAGACTAACAGAGCATTGCACCCACTTGCAAATGGATGACTAACCCCTTAGTTTCAAAACCGGATCAAAAAAACGATAAACGTTTTTCAACAGTCACAACAAACTGCCACAGCTCTGCTGTGGCCCTACCTGCCCATATAACGACTTTGAAAGGCACAAAAACCCTTTAGAGAGTTCCTAAGTGTTCAGGGGACTCCTTCAGGGAAACTGGATGTCTCAAGCTGCAAAATCTAATGCGCATTTAGGCGCGAAAATATGCCCCTCCCAACCTGTATTCACAGTGAGAGGGCCTAACAAAACTATCCCTAGGCAAAATCTAGCCAGCCATGTGGAAAAAACTGGGCCCCAATAAAGTTTTATCACCAATATATATATAAAAAACATTTAAACACTTCCAGCAAACATTTTATTTTTCAGTAATGTGAGAAAGTAATAAGAATATTACCTTTTACAGCAAGCATGATACTAGTCGTTATTAAATCACTGTAATCAGGCTTACTTTAAATAAATTCGGTATTAACAGCATTTTCTAGCATATTCATTTCTCTAGAAAAATTTAAACTGCACATACCTCATAGCAGGAGACCCTGCACGCCATTCCCCCAGCTGAAGTTACCTCTCTCTTCAGTTATGTGTGAGAACAGCAATGGATCTTAGTTACAACCTGCTAAGATCATCAAAGACCACAGGTAGACTCTTCTGCTACTTTCTGCCTGAGGCTAAAATAGTACAACTCCGGTACCATTTGAAAATAACAAACTTTTGATTGAAGATAAACTAAATAAAAACACCACATCTCTCTAGCTACTTCCTTTCTTGTCGAGAGCTGCAAGAGAATGACTGGTAGTGGCAGTTAGAGGAGGAGCTATATAGACAGCTCTGCTGTGGGTGATCCTCTTGCAGCTTCCTGTTGGGAAGGAGAATATCCCACAAGTAATGGATGATCCGTGGACTGGATACACCTTACAAGAGAAATACTGATTAACCTGAATCATGGCAAATATAAGTATAAAACATATATTTAGAACTATACATATAAAGTGCCAAACCATAGCTAAGAGTGTCATAAATGAAAGAAAACATACTTACCAAAAGACACTCATCTACATAAAGTAGATAGCCAAACCAGTACTGAAACGAGAATCAGTAGAGGTAATGGTATATAAGAGTATATCGCCGATCTGAAAAGGGAGGTAGGAGATGAATCTCTACGACCGATAACAGAGAACCTATGAAATAGATCCCAGTTAGGATAACCATTGCATTCAATAGGTAACACTCCCTTCACATCCCTCTGTCATTCACTGCACTCTGAGAGGAACCGGGCTTCAGCATGCTAAGCGCATATCAACGTAGAAATCTAGCACAAAAACTTACTTCACCACCTCCATAGGAGGCAAAGTTTGTAAAACTGAATTGTGGGTGTGGTGGGGGGTGAATTTATAGGCATTTTGAGGTTTGGGAAACTTTGCCCCTCCTGGTAGGAATGTATATCTCATACGTCACTAGCTTATGGACTCTTGCCAATTACATGAAAGAAATACCCTGTGCACCTCGTCACAGCTCTGCTGTGGCGCCTACCTGCCCCCAGGGTATTTCGAAACAAGTTTCCAACCCTTCAGGCCAGCTACACAGTCCAGGAGCAACCGAGTTACTGCTTGCTGCTGCTTAGCCTGAAGGAAGTGTGCATCTGAGCGTGCGAAAATAAGCCCTGCCCCTTAAGGTCAAAGTCGGAGTAGGCCCAAACAAAACCGCATGGGAATGCGGTTTTGCACCAAAGTTAATGTACACACAGTATACAACTCCTCAAACATAAAACAAACAAGTTTAAATGCCAAAAATAAAAAACGTAAAACTGTTTTTTTTCCAGTCTCCCATGTCAGTTAATGCCCAAATGAAGTCAACTAATGAAAAATATAATATAGGGACTCCAGTAATACCCCTCTTATAAAATAGGATTTACTGCTTACTCCATTCCCATACACGGAAATAATGCCAGCCAATTCTGATACACCAAGTCTCCTCAGAATAAAAAAGGCTGCACATACCTTAATGCTTCTTGTAGCATGAAACCAGTCTCCACACTGAAGAGGTCTCATGGTTACCTTCAGAAGTCTTGTGGGAACCAGCGTGGATCTTAGTTACAACTGCTAAGATCATCAACCTTAGGCAGAAATCTTCTTCCATATCCCCCTGAGGAAAATAGTATGCACCGGTACCATTTAAAATAAAAAACTTCTTGATTGAAGAAACTAAAACTAACCTCACTTTACCATGTTTTCCTAGTATAACACAGGCAAAGAGAATGACTGGAAGTGGAGGGGAAGGGAGGGGCTATATATACAGCTCTGCTGTGGTGCTCTTTGCCACTTCCTGTTAGCAGGAGGTTAATATCCCACAAGTAAGGATGAAATCCGTGGACTCGTCATATCTTTGTAAAGGAAATGTTATCAATATGCATTTGCAGCATCTGAGAATTTGCAGTTTAGGATTGCAAGAGTGAGTCTGCAAGCAAATGTAGACACAATATCTGCTTATTATACTATGGTGCAGAGATATAACGCCTCAAACTCACTAGTATAGGATGAATGGTGGGCCCTGCTCTTATGCAATGGGTTGTCCAAGAGCAGGAAGCCAGACTGAACAAAAGAGCTCTTCTGCGGTCTTAAATTTTACCAAGTGGCGATTGCTGGTGGACAGCTTCTATGCTTGAAAACATGTCCGCCTGCAGCTTGATACGTTTTCCTGTTAGACATGCATGTATTAGTTTAAGTGTAATGGTTGAAAAGAAAAGAGGAGGTCATCCTGCCTCCAGGTTCGTGTGTTTTATAGAATTGTCACCACTTTTTCATTCATTATGCAGAGCCACCACTGATTTGCTATGTTGTTCAGAGCCACCACTTTTGTACATTATGTCATGCAGAAATTAATAATTATTATTATAATTTTAATAAATCAGATTAACAGTCAAGAGTTTGATGCGATATCGGAAATCTATTTTCTGTATCACAAAAAAAATAGATGTAGAAGCTTAACGCATCACTAGAACATTTTAATCCATTATTATTATATTTCGGGAAGGGGGGGGGGCAAAAATCCTAGCACCGGCCCTGTCTATATACATAAAGGCCTCATTATTTTATCTATGTCTGTATACACAAAAGGCCAATATCTAGCTTACAGGTACTCAAATATTAAATTGCTTTCTCTAACCCCCACCCCCCCCCCACACCAGGAGTGTAAATTCCTCTGCCATTTCTTGCTTACATAGATTTTATATAGCTAAGACTGCTGTACTGACATACTTTCGGTGGCAGTTTCAACATGCTATTTCAAATATCAAAAGAAAGGTAAATGTGCTATTTGTAAACAATTTAATATTGTCCAACAGGTAAAATGGCACATTGGGAACACAGAGAAGGAAAATGTACAGTACACTGTCCCTTTAAGGTCTGTTCAATGCTACTTATTTTTTTTACAAATGCTTGAAGTACATATGTTGGTCAGAAAATACACTGAACAAAAATAATGAAGAGGTTTAATGAAAAGCTGCCCCAAATTACTAGCAGAAAAGGTGGAAGCAATATAGTGCATAGAATGAAATCTCTCTCTCTCTATACACACACATATATATATATATATATATATATATATATAAATACATATATATATATACACACACATACATATACACACGCACACACACACACATCAAAGGGAATGTAAGTTATGTAAATATCTTCTATGACAATACATAAGAGTATAGTGTATATCTAAATGCAATAGTGTTATTCTTCTTTTACACATTTATATTAATTAAAATGTATTTTATCCATTTCCTCACACAATATTCCTGGTCCAGGTCCACAATTAGCAGATAGCTGTAGCCCTTGCTGGGGTATTAATGAGATCAAGCTTAGGGGCTCACAAAGCAAGATTTAGGTATGGGGAGACATTAGCAGCAGATGAGAAGCACCGCACAGCTGCTCCTCTCTCTGCTTTCATGTGCGTTGGGAGAGGTCTGGGACAACACTTCCAACTTTGAAGCTGTCGTTATGCAAATGATCCAATTCAGAGCCAGGCAGCGGGTGTGCTCTGCGTATCTGTGTATTGTAATATTCATATGATCTTTTATTTAGGAACAGCTGGAGGAAATAGAAACTGACCTGCAAATAAAAGATGCTATTTGAAAGGAAGTTGACAGCCACAACTATCTGCAAAGTGAACCAATAACAGGTAATGTTAATTGATAATTGAAATGTACCCGGACAGTTGCCTGGAGCCCTTTAAACACATCACTATTATGGGGTAAAGTTAATGCAACAAGGAACTAAGCCCTTTAAACCATAATGCATATAGTTATTGTGACAAACTGTCAGTTCTATAAAGGAGCAGTGCCCTAACCATAATGATATCTGTAAGGGTTTATAGGGGTGTCAACATCGGGTCATTAAGAATTGCCGCAATTGATCTATATGCCCCAATATTATGATGTTCTTACCCGTGAACCCAAAACACAAAATTTCCATGTTTTCAGCAGGAAAGTATAAAAAAATAAAATTAAAAATAAATTCACAAAACAAGAAAAAACGTGTTCAGTTTTAATATTTATGTATACTCTACATAAAATCCTTTTCCCTTTCCATCATCAATAAAATTAGAAACAGAGTTAAAAAAAAAATAATTATTATATATATTTATGTACTGAAGAACAGTGAGTGAGGTCTGATCACGTCATCCCGAGGTTCCTGGAATGCAGCATTAGTGGGAAGGTTTTTTGGATCCTTTTCCAAATTTGGCATCTAGTCCCAGACCTGTGGAAAACAGAATACAGTGCTGTGAGTGTCTCAGAAACACAGAGTGGGCTCAGCGCGTGAGCAGCACCGTCATATACTGAGTGTGTCTGTGGCTCACTGTGTGAGGGGTTTTGCCAAGCTCTTCTGCCAGCATATCATAGCAACAAATCAGTGACGTGGGTATAGGGTCAGTGTTACAGGGAAGTAAAGTAACCTAATGTCATGCTTAATGGGTGAAAGGGTAAGAACCACATTAGACAGTATGAGACATGTTCAATGGCTTAGTCCCAGTTTGCACTAAGTGACTTGATGAAAAATAAAAATAGCTAGTGGGTTAAAATGCCAATGGTTTGTACGAACAAAATGTACAAATATATATTTCAAAGGGTCAGTTTTATGGAGGATCAAACTGACCTATTAATCTTGTTACAGGGAATTGGTCAAAGAGAAGCCATGTGATACAACAACAATCACATTTTGTTTGGTGTTTATTTTGTTGCTACATATACAATTCACAAATTTAAGACAAAATGTGTTAAATGAACACTGAACCCAAATTTTTTCTTTCGCGATTCAGATAGAGCATGCAATGTTTATACTTCTATTATCAATTTTTCTTTGTTCTCTTGCTATCTTTATTTGAAAAAGAAGGCATCTAAGCTTTTATTTTTGGTTCAGATCTCTGGACAGCAGTTTGTTATTGGTGGATGAATTTATCCACCAATCAACAAGGACAACCCAGTTGGCTCACCAAAAATGGGCCGGCATCTAAACTAACATGCTTGCATTTCAAATAAAGATATCAAGAGAATGAAGAAAATTTTATAATAGGAGTAAATTAGAAAGTTGCTTAAAATTTCATGCTCTATTTGAATCACAAAAGAAAAAAATTGGGTTCAGTGTCCCTTTAAGATAAAAAATGTAATCTTAGTTTTGCAGAGTAACTGTGTTCAGCAAGAATCATACTTTAAACACAGATCAAGCACAATCTCAGTCTTCTTAAAACACAAATTCCACTGTTGAATCTCTAGTAAATTGAAAAACAGAATTTATGCTTACCTGATAAATTACTTTCTCCAACGGTGTGTCCGGTCCACGGCGTCATCCTTACTTGTGGGATATTCTCTTCCCCAACAGGAAATGGCAAAGAGTCCCAGCAAAGCTGGCCATATAGTCCCTCCTAGGCTCCGCCCACCCCAGTCATTCGACCGACGGACAGGAGGAAATATATATAGGAGAAACCATATGGTACCGTGGTGACTGTAGTTAGAGAAAATAATTCATCAGACCTGATTAAAAAACCAGGGCGGGCCGTGGACCGGACACACCGTTGGAGAAAGTAATTTATCAGGTAAGCATAAATTCTGTTTTCTCCAACATTGGTGTGTCCGGTCCACGGCGTCATCCTTACTTGTGGGAACCAATACCAAAGCTTTAGGACACGGATGAAGGGAGGGAGCAAATCAGGTTACCTAAACGGAAGGCACCACAGCTTGCAAAACCTTTCTCCCAAAAATAGCCTCCGAAGAAGCAAAAGTATCAAATTTGTAAAATTTTGCAAAAGTGTGCAGTGAAGACCAAGTCGCTGCCTTACATATCTGGTCAACAGAAGCCTCGTTCTTGAAGGCCCATGTGGAAGCCACAGCCCTAGTGGAGTGAGCTGTGATCCTTTCAGGAGGCTGCCGTCCGGCAGTCTCATAAGCCAATCGGATGATGCTTTTAAGCCAAAAGGAAAGAGAGGTAGAAGTCGCTTTTTGACCTCTCCTTTTACCAGAATAAACAACAAACAAGGAAGATGTTTGTCTGAAATCTTTAGTAGCCTCTAAATAGAATTTTAGAGCACGGACTACGTCCAAATTGTGTAACAAACGTTCCTTCTTTGAAACTGGATTCGGACACAAAGAAGGTACAACTATCTCCTGGTTAATATTTTTGTTAGAAACAACTTTAGGAAGAAAACCAGGCTTAGTACGCAAAACCACCTTATCTGCATGGAACACCAGATAGGGCGGAGAACACTGCAGAGCAGATAACTCTGAAACTCTTCTAGCAGAAGAAATTGCAACCAAAAACAAAACTTTCCAAGATAGTAACTTAATATCTATGGAATGTAAAGGTTCAAACGGAACCCCTTGAAGAACTGAAAGAACTAGATTTAGACTCCAGGGAGGAGTCAAAGGTCTGTAAACAGGCTTGATCCTAACCAGAGCCTGAACAAATGCTTGAACATCTGGCACGGCTGCCAGTCTTTTGTGTAGTAAGACAGATAAAGCAGAGATCTGTCCCTTTAGAGAACTTGCAGATAATCCTTTCTCCAAACCTTCTTGTAGAAAGGAGAGAATCTTAGGAATTTTTATCTTATTCCATGGGAATCCTTTGGATTCACACCAACAGATATATTTTTTCCATATTTTATGGTAAATTTTTCTAGTTACAGGTTTTCTGGCCTGAACCAGAGTATCTATTACAGAATCTGAAAACCCACGCTTCGATAGAATCAAGCGTTCAATCTCCAAGCCGTCAGCTGGAGGGAGACCAGATTTGGATGTTCGAATGGACCCTGAACAAGAAGGTCCTGTCTCAAAGGTAGCTTCCATGGTGGAGCCGATGACATATTCACCAGGTCTGCATACCAAGTCCTGCGTGGCCACGCAGGAGCTATCAAGATCACCGAGGCCCTCTCCTGATTGATCCTGGCTACCAGCCTGGGAATGAGAGGAAACGGTGGAAATACATAAGCTAGGTTGAAGGTCCAAGGTGCTACTAGTGCATCTACTAGAGTCGCCTTGGAATGCCCCATAATTGAGTTATTTGGGCAAAGATCTCCGGATGGAGTTCCCACTCCCCCGGATGGAATGTCTGACGACTCAGAAAATCCGCCTCCCAGTTTTCCACTCCTGGGATGTGGATCGCAGACAAGTGGCAGGAGTGATCCTCCGCCCATTGAATTATTTTGGTCACTTCTTTCATCGCCAGGGAACTCCTCGTTCCCCCCTGATCATTGATATATGCAACGGTCGTCATGTTGTCTGATTGGAACCTTATGAATTTGGCCTTTGCTAGTTGAGGCCAAGCTCTGAGAGCATTGAATATCGCTCTCAGTTCCAGAATGTTTATCGAGACCATAGACCCTGAGCTTTCAGGGATTCCCAGACCGCGCCCCAGCCCACTAGACTGGCGTCGGTCGTGACAATGACCCACTCTGGTCTGCGGAAGCTCATTCCCTGGGACAGATGGTCCAGGGTCAGCCACCAACGGAGTGAATCTCTGGTCTTTTGATCTACTTGAATCATTGGAGACAAGTCTGTATAATCCCCATTCCACTGTTTGAGCATGCACAGTTGTAATGGTCTTAGATGAATTTGTGCAAAAGGAACTATGTCCATTGTTGCAACCATCAATCCTACTACTTCCATGCACTGCGCTATGGAAGGACGAGGAACAGAATGAAGCACTTGACAAGAGCTTAGAAGTTTTGATTTTCTGACCTCTGTCAGAAAAATCCTCATTTCTAAGGAATCTATTATCGTTCCCAAGAAGGGAACTTGTCGACGGAGACAGAGAACTTTTTTCTATGTTCACCTTCCATCCGTGAGATCTGAGAAAGGCTAGAACGATGTCCGTATGAGCCTTTGCTTTTGACAGGGACGACGCTTGTATTAGAATGTCGTCCAAGTAAGGTACTACTGCAATGCCCCTCGGTCTTAGAACCGCTAGAAGGGACCCTAGCACCTTTGTGAAAATCCTTGGAGCAGTGGCTAACCCGAATGGGAGGGCCACAAACTGGTAATGTTTGTCCAGAAAAGCGAACCTTAGGAACTGATGATGTTCTTTGTGGATAGGAATATGTAGGTATGCATCCTTTAGATCCACGGTAGTCATAAATTGACTTTCCTGGATAGTGGGTAGAATCGTTCGAATGGTTTCCATCTTGAACGATGGTACCCCGAGAAATTTGTTTAGGATCTTCAAATCCAAAATTGGTCTGAAAGTTCCCTCTTTTTTGGGAACTACGAACAGATTGGAATAAAATCCCATTCCTTGTTCCTTTATCGGAACTGGGTGAATCACTCCCATCTTTAACAGGTCTTCTACACAATGTAAGAATGCCTGTCTCTTTATTTGGTTTGAGGATAAGTGAGACATGTGGAACCTTCCCCTTGGGGGTAGTTCCTTGAATTCCAGGAGATAACCTTGAGAAACTATTTCTAGCGCCCAAGGATCCTGAACATCTCTTGCCCAAGCCTGAGCAAAGAGAGAGAGTCTGCCCCCCACTAGATCTGGTCCCGGATCGGGGGCTACTCCTTCATGCTGTTTTGTTAGCAGTGGCGGGCTTCTTGGCCTGCTTACCCTTGTTCCAGCCTTGCATCGGTTTCCAGGCTGGTTTGGGTTGTGAGGCATTACCCTCTTGCTTAGAGGATGCAGAATTAGAGGCCGGTCCGTTCCTGCGAAAGGGACGAAAATTAGACTTATTTTTAGCCTTAAAAGACCTATCCTGTGGAGGGGCGTGGCCCTTTCCCCCAGTGATGTCTGAAATAATCTCTTTCAATTCTGGTCCAAATAAAGTTTTACCTTTGAAAGGGATGTTAAGCAATTTTGTCTTGGATGACACATCCGCTGACCAAGACTTTAGCCAAAGCGCTCTGCGCGCCACGATAGCAAACCCTGAATTTTTCGCCGCTAATCTAGCTAATTGCAAAGCGGCATCTAAAATAAAAGTTAGCCAAATTAAGTGCGTGAACTCTGTCCATAACCTCCTCATATGGAGTCTCTCTACTGAGCGACTTTTCTAGTTCCTCGAACCAGAACCACGCTGCTGTAGTGACAGGAACAATGCATGAAATTGGTTGTAGAAGGTAACCTTGCTGTACAAAAATCTTTTTAAGCAAACCTTCCAATTTTTTATCCATAGGATCTTTGAAAGCACAACTATCTTCGATAGGAATAGTAGTGCGTTTGTTTAGAGTAGAAACTGCCCCCTCGACCTTAGGGACTGTCTGCCATAAGTCCTTTCTGGGGTCGACCATAGGAAATAATTTCTTAAATATAGGGGGGGGAACAAAAGGTATGCCGGGCTTTTCCCACTCCTTATTTACTATGTCCGCCACCCGCTTGGGTATAGGAAAAGCGTTGGGGTGCACCGGAACCTCTAGGAACTTGTCCATCTTGCATAATTTCTCTGGAATGACCAAGTTGTCACAATCATCCAGAGTAGATAACACCTCCTTAAGCAGTGCGCGGAGATGTTCTAATTTAAATTTAAATGTCACAACATCAGGTTCAGCTTGATGAGAAATTTTTCCTGAATCTGAGATTTCTCCATCTGACAAAACCTCCCTCATGGCCCCTTCAGATTGGTGTGAGGGTATGACAGAACAATTATCATCAGCGCCCTCTTGCTCTTCAGTGTTTAAAACAGAGCAATCGCGCTTTCTCTGATAAGTAGGCATTTTGGATAAAATATTTGCTATGGAGCTATCCATTACAGCCGTTAATTGTTGCATGGTAATAAGCATTGGCGCACTAGATGTACTAGGGGCCTCCTGCGTGGGCAAAACTGGTGTAGACACAGTAGGAGATGATGTAGTATCATGTTTACTCCCCTCATCTGAGGAATCATCTTGGGCAATTTCATTATCTGTGGCAGTACTGTCCTTACTTAGTTTGGACGCTATGGCACAATTATCACATAAATTTAAATGGGGAGACACATTGGCTTTCATACATATAGAACATAGCTTATCTGAAGGCACAGACATGTTAAACAGACTTAAACTTGTCAACAAAGCACAAAAAAAGTTTTAAAACAAAACCGTTACTGTCTCTTTAAATTTTAAACAGAAAACACTTTATTACTGAATATGTGAAAAAGTATGAAGGAATTGTTCAAAAATTACCAAAGTGTCTTAAAGCATTAAAAGTATTGCACACCAAATTTCAGAGCTTTAACCCTTAAAATAACGGAACCGGAGCCGTTTTTAAATTTAACCCCTATACAGTCCCAGCTATAGTCTTTGCTGAGACCCAACCAAGCCCAGAGGGGAATACGATACCAAATGACGCCTTCTAGAAGCTTTTCCAGTAATTTTTAGATCCTCACACATGCATCTGCATGCCCTGTTCTCAAAAAACAACTGCGCAGTAATGGCGCGAAAATGAGGCTCAGTCTATAACTAGAAAGGCCCCCTGACTGGAAAAGGTGTCTAACACAGTGCCTGCCGTTATATAAACGTTCCCCAAGATTATAAATGCAAATTGTCAGCCTAAATCTGAATAATATGTCCAAATAAAGCAATCGATTTAGCCCATAAAAATGTCTACCAGTTTTTTAGCCCATAATAAGCCCTTTATTCTGTTTGTTTGACTAAGAAAATGGCTTACCGGTCCCCATGAGGGGGAATGACAGCCTTCCAGCATTACATGGTCTTGTTAGAAATATGGCTAGTCATACCTTAAGCAGAAAAGTCTGCTAACTGTTTCCCCCAACTGAAGTTACTTCATCTCAAGAGTCGTATGTGGAAACAGCAATCGATTTTAGTTACTGTCTGCTAAAATCATCTTCCTCTCACAAACAGAAATCTTCATCCTTTTCTGTTTCAGAGTAAATAGTACATACCAGCACTATTTTAAAATAACAAACACTTGATAGAAGAATAAAAACTACATTTAAACACCAAAAAACTCTTAACCATCTCCGTGGAGATGTTGCCTGTGCAACGGCAAAGAGAATGACTGAGGTGGGCGGAGCCTAGGAGGGACTATATGGCCAGCTTTGCTGGGACTCTTTGCCATTTCCTGTTGGGGAAGAGAATATCCCACAAGTAAGGATGACGCCGTGGACCGGACACACCAATGTTGGAGAAATGTGCACAATATAAATATAAAAATGAATCTAAATTTGTGTTTTTAAAATACGACAACAGTTCAGCTAAAATCATTGTGACGGTGACCATTGGTTTTTAGTCTTGCTGTTTATTTTGCATAAAGCTGACCATATTTAGTTAAATCTAACCAGATCCTGCATGAAACCAAAATCATTACCTGCTCAAAATCTATCCAAATGTTAGGCAAGACTTACCCAAAAACACGAATATAGTTCCTACCCACTGCAGGCTGCTAATTGGGTTGGAGAAAAGCAAAACAGATGCCAGAATTGTGAAGAACTTCCTTGTGGTAGTGATTATGGAACAAGTCAGGGGTCCAAAATATACAACAGTCATAAATATAAAAGTCTGTGGAGGAAAAAAATAAATTGGAATCTATAGAACAGATATAGTAGTTTAGCGTGAATTAAATAAATGTAAAAAAAAAAAAAATGTAAGTGTTCCAAAATATGTAAAGCTCAGGATTCTGGGAAACTGCACTACCACATATAACCTTGGTTTACACAATTTGCTTTTTGACCTCTCAAGTTAGCGTGAGACGGGCACAACATTTACACAAAAGCAAGAGGTTTTTAATGAACCTGTGAAAGGACATTAGAGGGATATAAAAGTTCTTAAACGTCATCATTTAAACAAAAGGCGTTTTATTTTCTGTAAAACTCCAGGGTTTTCACTTCCCTAAAAAAAGGAACTCCTGCACAATGCGCTTATATCAGGCCTGCAATGGCTGCAAGCATGTATCTGAGACAAATATAAAGGGGCAGTGGAAAACTCAAGAAGCAGCAGGGCCTTCAAATATTTCCAGAGGATCAGTAACAGACTTGGCAAAGATCTGCATACAAAATAAATTGCATGGTTTGATATTTGAGAGATGTCTTCTTTAAAAGCATTAAGCTCTGGCACTGATCTAAACATTCACTGTGTAGCAAGTAGCAGGGTCAGAGAGACTGCAGCATGCTTCAAAGGACATTAAAAAGCAGCTTTTTTTCTTTTCTTTACTAACTTTCCTCTGTCATACAAGTTTAATCCCTGCTAAACAAAAAAACAAAATGTATGCTTACCTGATAAATGTCTATTTCCTGACATGGAGAGTTCACAACGTCATTCCAATTACTAGTGGGATATCCACTCCTGGCCAGCAGGAGGAGCCAAAGAGCACCACAGCAAAGCTGTTAAGTGTCACTTCCCTTACCCATAACCCCCAGTCATTCAGCTGAAGGGAAATGGAAAAAGAAGATAACACAAAGGTGTAGAGGTGCCTGAGGTTTAACAAAAAATACTGTCATAATTAAGGGTGGGTTCGTGGACTCTCCATGTCCGGAAAGAAAGAAATTTATCTGGTAAGCATACCTTTAGTTTTCTTTCCTAAGACATGGAGAGTCCACAACATCATTCCAATTACTAGTGGGAACAGATACCCAAGCTAGAAGACACAGAATGAACAGGGAGGGAGAACAAGACAGGTAGACCTAAACAGAAGGCACCATCGCTTGAAGAACCCTTCTCCCAAAAGAGGCGTCAGCCGAGGCAAATGTATAAAATTTGTAAAATTTTGAAAAAGTATGCAGAGAGGACCAAGTAGCAGCCTTGCAAATTTGTTCCACAGAAGCTTCATTCTTGAAAGCCCAAGAAGAGGAGACAGTGGAATAAGGAGCTAGTGGAAAGCGCCATAATTCTTTCAGGAGGCTGCTGTCCAGCAGTCTCATAAGCAAAACGAATCATACTTCTGAACCAAAAGGGAAAGAGAAGTAGAAATGGCCTTCTGACCCTTTCAATTCCCAGAGAAACAAACAGGGCAGGAGACTGGCAAAAATGCTTAGTAGAGTGTAAGTAGAATTTTAGAGCGCGCACAACATCCAAGTTATGCAACAGACGTTCCTTTTGAGAAGGAGGACTAGGACAGAGAGAAGGAACAATGATTTCCTGATTAATACAGGTGGCCCTCGGTTTACAACGGTTCAATTTGCACCGTTTCAGAATAACAACCTTTTTTCCCAGTCATGTGACTGCTATTGAAATGCATTGAGAAGCAGTGCATTGATTAAAATAGCCAGTAGGTGGAGATGTCCACTTGTGTTGCAGCAAAGCCAAGCAAGCTGAAATTAATCAGTTTAACCAGACTTGAGCTATCGAGCAGATTTCAAAGGAACAAGATCTCCCTGTTTATAAATCAGTCCAGAATGGAATGCATAGAAAGAACTGTTTGCAGAAAAAAGTGAAGTCTGTGTAGTGTGATTATTTTATTAGGGTTATAATGCTGTTTAGCAAATGTTTTTGTTCATTTAACTTAGTTTAATTATATATTCTGTGTTGTGTGATTATTTTATTAAGTTTATAATGCTGTTTAGCATTTAAAGTCTTCATTTCAAAGCTTTAAAAATAATGTATTAGGTGGTACTTATGCCAATTTTGAGAGGGGCCTGGAACCTAACTCCCTCACTTCCCATTGACTTACATTATAAACTGGGTTTCAATTTACAACGGTTTCGCTTTGCAACCATTCCTTCTGGAACCTAACCCCGGCATAAACTGAGGGCTACCTGTATTTCTATCCGAAATCACCTTAGGGAGACACCCCAAATTAGTACGAAGGACCGCCTTATCCGCATGAAAAAAGGAAATTTATGCTTACCTGATATATTTATTTCTTTTACGATATGACGAGTCCACGGATTTCATACTTACTTGTGGGATATCGCCTCCTGGTCAGCAGGAGGAGGCAAAGAGCTCCACAGCAGAGCTGCATAAATAGCTCCTCCCCTCCCTCACAACCCAGTCATTCGACCGAAGTTAGGAAGAGAAAGGAAAAGCCAAGGAGCAGAGATGACTGAAGTTTAACAAAAATAAAAACCTGTCTCTAGAAAAAAAAAACGACAGGGTGGGCCGTGGACTCGTCATATCGTAAAAGAAATAAATTTATCAGGTAAGCATAAATTTCCTTTTCTTTTACAAGATATGACGAGTCCACGGATTTCATCCTTACTTGTGGGATAAAATACCAACAACACAACAAGACAGGAACCTAAACGGAAGGCACCACTGCTTGAAGAACTTTTCTCCCAAAAACAGCCTCAGACAAGGCAAAAGTATCAAATTTGTAGAATTTGGAAAAAGTGTGAAGAGACGACCAAGTTGCAGCCTTGCAAATCTGTTCAACAGAAGCATCATTTTTAAATGACCATGAGGAAGCCACAGCCCTAGTAGAATGAGCCGTAATTCGTTCTGGAGGCTGCTATCCAGCAGTCTCATATGCCAAACAGATGATACTCTTCAGCCAAATAGAGAGAGAGGTAGCCGTAGCTTTCTGACCCCTACGTTTCCCAGCAATAACAACAAATAATGAAGATGTTTGACGAAACTCCTTAGTCGCCTGGAAGCAGAACTTCAGGGCACGGACTACGTCCAAATTATGTAACAGACACTCCTTCTTAGAACCCCTTGCAGAACATTAAGAACTAAATTCAAACTCCAAGGAGGAGCAATTGGTCTAAACACAGGTCTGATTCTAGTCAGGGCCTGACAAAAAGATTGAACATCTGGAACATCTGCCAGACGCTTGTGTAGCAAAATAGACAAAGCAGAAGTCTGTCCCTTTAAGGAACTTGCTGACAACCCTTTCTCCAATCCTTCTTGGAGAAAAGATAAAATCCTGGGAACCCTAACCATACTCCATGAGTAGCCCTTGGATTCGCACCAATAAAGATATTTACACCATATCTTATGGTAAATCTTTCAAGTAACAGGCTTGCGTGCCTGAATCAAGGTATCAATGACCGCCTCAGAGAACCCCCGCTTAGATAAAATCAAGCGTTCAATCTCTAAGCAGTCAGCTGAAGAGAAATTAGATTCGGATGACGGAAGGGTCCCTGAATGAGATGGTCCTGCCTCAATGGAAGCTTCCACGGTGGCAGAGATGACATGTCCATCAGCTCGGCATACCAAGTCCTGCGAGGCCACGCAGGAGCGATGAGAATCACCGAAGCCCTCTCCTGTTTGACTCGAGCAATTACCCGGGGAAGGAGAGCAAATGGAGGAAACACATAAGCTAGGTTGAACGACCAAGGCATCTATCAGTTCGGCCTGAGGATCCCTGGACCTGGATACGTATCTTGGGAGCTTGGCATTCTGACGAGACACCATGAGATCCAGCTCCGGCTTGCCCCATCTGAGAATCAGGGTGGCAAAGACCTCCGGGTGGAGTTCCCACTCCCCCGGACGAAACGTCTGTCTGCTCAAAAAATCCGCTTCTCAATTGTCTACTCCTGGGATGTAGATTGCTGACTGATAACAAGAGTGAGCCTCCACCCACCAAATTATCTTGGATACTTCTGTCATCGCCAAGGAACTCCTTGTTCCTCCCTGATGATTGATGTAAGCCACAGTCGTGATGTTGTCCGACTAAAATCGGATGAGCTTTGCCAAAGCCAACTGAGGCCAAGCCTGAAGAGCATTGAATATTGCCCTCAACTCCAGAATATTGATTGGAAGTAGTGACTCCGACCAAGTCCACACACCCTGAGTCTTCAGGGAATTCCAGACTGCACCCCATCCTAGAAGACTGACGTCCGTTGTCACCATCACCCACGAGGGTCTGCGGAAGCACGTCCCTTGGGACAGATGATCCTGTGACAACCACCAAAGAAGAGAGTCTCTTGTCTCCTGATCCAGATCTATCTGAGGAGACAAATTTGCATAATCTCCATTCCACTGTCTGAGCATGCTCAGTTGTAGAGGTCTGAGATGAAAACGAGCAAACGGAATGATGTCCATTGCCGCCACCATCAATCCAATTAGCTCCATGCACTGAGCCACTGATGGCCGAGGATTGGACTGAAGGGCTCGGCATTTATTCAGAATCCTTAACTTTCTGACTTCCGTCAGGAAAATTTTCATAGATATAGAGTCTATTAGAGTTCCCAGGAAAGGAACCCTTGTCTGAGGAATTAGTGAACTTTTTTCTAGATTCACCTTCCACCCGTGAGTCCTTAGAAATGACAGAACCATGTTGGTATGAGACTTTGTCAGTTGATAAGACAACGCCTGGATCAGAATATCGTCCTGATAAGGCGCCAATGAAATGCCCCGCGATCTGAGAAACGCTAGCAGAGACCCTAGAACCTTTGTGAAGATCCTGGGAGCCATGGCCAGCCCGAAAGGGAGAGCCACAAACTGAAAATGTTTGTCCAGGAAGGCAAACCTTAGGAACTAGTAATGATCCTTGTGGATAGGAATATGAAGATATGCATCCATCGTTTAAGTCCACAGTAGTCATATATTGACTCGCCTGGATCAATGGAAGAATTGTCCGAATAGTCTCCATCTTGAAGGATGGAACTCTGAGAAACTTGTTTAGACTTTTGAGATCTAAAATGGGTCAGAACGTTCCCTCTTTTTTGGGAACCACAAAAAGATTTGAGTAAAACCCCTGTACCTGTATTTGGAACGGGACAATTTACTCCCATGGTAGAGAGGTCTTCTACACAACGTAAGAACGCCTCTTTATCTGGTCTACAGACAATCGTGAAAGAAGAAACCTTCCCCTTGGGAAGGAATTTTTGAACTCCAACTGATACCCTTGAGACACGATTTCTAGTGTCCAGGGATCCTGAACGTCTCTTATCCAAGCCTGGACATGCTGTCTTGGGAGCAGCAGCGGGCTTCTTGGGTTGTTTACCCTTGTTCCAAGCCTGGTTGAGTCTCCAGATGGTTTTGGCTTGAGAAAAGTTCCCTTCCTGTTTAGCGACAGAGGAAGGGGGGACTCCTTTGAAATTACGAAAGGAACGAAAATTACTCTGTCGTCCCCTTTGCTTAGATGTCTCGTCTTGAGGGAGAAGATGACCCTTACCTCCCGTAATATCAGAAATTATTTCTTTCAAATCAGGCCGGAATAGGGTCTTTCCCTTGAAAGGAATAGCTAAAAGCTTTGATTTAGAGGACACATCCGCAGACCAAGATTTTAACCATAAGGCTCTGTGCGCTAAAATGGAAAATCCAGAATTCTTAGCCGCCAATTTGGCGATCTGAAAGGCGGCATCCGTAATAAAAGAATTAGCCAGCTTAAGGGCCTTAATTCTATCCATTATTTCTTCTAAAGGAGTCTCAGTCTTAAAGGGACACTGAACCCAAATTTTTTCTTTCATGATTTAGATAGAGCATGAAATTTTAGGCAACCTTCTAATTTACTCATATTATCAAATTTTCTTTATTCTCTTGGTATCTTTATTTGAAATGCAAGAATGTAAGTTTAGATGCCGGCTCATTTTTTGTGAACAACCTGGGTTGTCCTTGCTGATTGGTGGATAAATTCATCCACCAATAAAAAAAAGTGCTGTCCAGAGTTCTGAACTAAGAAAAAAAGCTTAGATGCCTACTTTTTCAATTAAAGATAGCAAAAGAACAAAGAAAAAAATGATAATAGGAGTAAATTAGAAAGCTGCTTAAAATTGAATGTTCTATCTGATTAACAAAAGAAAAAATTTGGGTTCAGTGTCCCTTTAAGGGACTCTTCTAGAGCGTCAAACCAAAAGGCAGCCGCAGTTGTGACTGTCACAATGCAGGCCGTCGGTTGTAGTAGAAACCCTTGATGAATATATAGCTTTTTTTAGAAGACCCTCCAACCTTTTATCCATAGGGTCTTTGAAAGCACAACTGTCCTCAATAGGGATAGTCGTACGCTTAGCCAGGGTAGAGATAGCTCCCTCCACTTTAGGGACCGTCTGCCAAGATGTCCATCTTACTCAATTTCTCTGGCGGAACCACAATAGAGTCCCAGTCGTCCAGAGTCGCCAAAACCTCTCGTAGCAAAAGGCGGAGGTGTTCAAGTTTAAATCTGAAGGACATGACGTCCGAATCTGTCTGGGGTAATGCACTTCCTGAGTCAGACAGTTCCCCCTCAGATAGTGCCTCCCTACCCCCCACCTCAGAACCCTGGGAAGGTATATCGGAGATAGCCATCAAAGCATCAGAAGTTGCAGGGACCACGTGGGTTTCTGTCCTGCTGCGCTTGCCTTGTTACTTAAATAAAACTTCAGTAAGAGTGGATGACCTAACTGCAGCCATATCCTGCAGAGTAAATGAAGCAGACGCCGTTGAAGAACATGGCGTCACTTCAGCGGGCATTAAAGGCTGTGACGCTTGGGGAGAAAGATGCGGTATACCCTGAATGTCATCAGTCTGAAGACATCCATTAGATATATCTTTATTAAAGAAAATTTGTTCTTTACACTGTAAAGCCCTCTCAGTGTAACAGAGTGTAACAGGGGGTTCCACAATGGCATCTAAACACATAGGGCATATACTTTGTTCCAGGTCATCCATTTTTAATAACCTGAACAAAATGCAAGCTTGGTCAGAATCACTGATAATAAGTATAGCAAATATCATATTAATAATAATAAACAATGCGCAGCACTGTATCTTTAAATACAAAAACAAAATAAATCAATCTTGGCACCTAAAGCAGGGCGCAAATTTCACATAGCCTGCACGAAGGCCTCAGAATAATGCACTGGTAAAACTTTGAAATATAACCCAGTCACCTCGCCGCAGCTCTGCTGCGGCTCCTACCTTCCTCCACTTGACCACACTAGACTCCTTAAGCACGGCGCACCTAAAGTCGCTTGTAATAATATCGCTACAAGCGGACTTAGGAGCCTTGAGGAATGCTGCACCGGACAACTTAAAGGGACACTGTACCCAAAAATTTTCTTTCGTGATTCAGATTGAGCATGAAATTTTAAGCAACTTTCTAATTTACTCCTATTATCAATTTTTCTTCATTCTCTTGGTATCTTTATTTGAAATGCAAGAATGCAAGTTTAGATGCCGGCCCATTTTTGGTGAACAACCTGGGTTGTCCTTGCTGATTGGTGGATAAATTCATCCACCAATAAAAAAGTGCTGTCCAGAGTACTGAAACCAAAAAAAAGCTTAGATGCCTTCTTTTTCAAATAATGATAGCAAGAGAACAAAGAAAAATTGATAATAGGAGTAAATTAGAAAGTTGCTTAAAATTGCCTACTCTTTCTGAATTACAAAAGAAAAAATTTGAGTTCAGTGTCCCTTTAAGTATGAACTGCGCTATCTAAGAGCACAAAAACATAAGCCCCACCCGTCGTGGGCGTAAACACCAAAAGTCATCACATCAGAATACCGCCATGTACTGGAGCTATTATAGTGAAACCATATCCCCTCCGGAACTGTCCCCAGCGTCAGCCACCTTTAATAAACAAATTGGAACCCTCTATTCCATGCCCGTTATCATCCATGTGTCTTTAGAATGAATACACATACACAAGTCCCAGCGCTTCAAGGCTATAAAATACCTAAGTGTCTGGTAAACAAAAAATGTCAGTTTCTTTACGCACCCCAGCGCTTCTAGGCTATAATAATGTCAGAGTGTCTGGGTAATAAAGTAAATGTTAAAAGGAAGCCCTTTCAAGCTAGCCCCTGTATAACAGTATAAGCACAGTTTTTCTGAAATATGCTGCAGCGCTCCAGAATAATAAACTGCACCTATCTCCATGCTGAGGAACAGCATGACAAGTTCACAGTATCAAGAGGTCCACTCTTCCTCCTGAGGTCCTGTGAAAGCAGAAGGGTCTTGGTTACAACCTCTAAGACCATATACAGAGAAAAGCAGCACAGTCTTGGGAGGCGCAGTGGAGACAAAAATCCACCAGTTCCCATAGTCTAAAAACAACTATCCAGAAGCTGCCCTGTAACAAAATAGTACACTTTGGCACCATTTTAAAAATAAAAAACTCTTGATTGAAGAATCTAAACTAACACCTCACTTTACCTCTTCCTATCACTAACACAGGCAAAGAGAATGACTAGGTTGGGAGGGAGGGGAGGAGCTATTTATGCAGCTCTGCTGTGGAGCTCTTGGCCCACAAGTAAGGATGAAATCCGTGGACTCGTCATATCTTGTAAAAGAAATAAGGTAAGGCGAATCGCACTGAAAGGCCGAGAGTTCAGAAACTCTGCGAGCAGAAGAAATAGCAATAAGAAACAAAAATTTTCAAGATAACAACTTAATATTTACAGAATGCAATGGCTCAAACGGAGCCTGCTGCAAAACTCGAAGAATTAGGTTAAGGCTCCAAGGAGGAGCAACAGGTTCCAACACAGGCCTGATTCTGACCAGGGCCTGACAAAAAGATTCACTTTCCATCCGTGGGAACGTAGAAAAGAGAACAAGATCTCCATTTGAGATTTTGCTAGTTGAAAAGATGGCGCCTGAACAAAGATGTCGTCCAGATAGGGCGCCACCGCATTTCCCAAAGACCTGACAACTGCCAAGAGAGCCCCCAGAACCTTTGAAAAAATTCTGGGAGCTGTGGCAAGGCCAAACTGAAGAGCAACAAAGTGCTTGTCAGGAATTTGTGATGATCCCTGTGGATGGGAACATGAAGATACGCGTCCTTCAGGGCTATGGTCATCCTGAACTGACCCTCTTGGACCAAAGGAAGAATTGAATGAATGGTTTCCATTTTGAAGGATGGTACCATGAGAAACTTTTTGAGACACTTTAGTCGAAAATAGGTCGAAAAGTTCCCTCTTTTTTGGGAACCACAAACAGATTTGAATAGAATCCTAGAACCTGTTCCCTTTAGAGGAACATGAATGATCAATCCCAGGGAGAAAAGGTCCTGAACACACATTAAGAATTGCCTCTCTTTTTATCTGGTCTGCAGACAACCTTGATAGGAGAAATCTGCCCCTGGGAGGACAAGTCTTGAATTCTATTTTGTAACCCTGAGATACTATGTCCACGGCCCAAGGGTCTGGGACATCGCATATTCAAGCTTGTTGAAAACAGGAAAGTCTGCCACCCACCTGATCCAGAACCAGACCGGGGGACTTAATCTCAGATGAAGGCTTCTTTGATTGTTTTCCCTTATTCCAAGATTGATTGGGTCTCCAAGAAGACTTGGACTGCTCTGGCTTGGAGGAGGAAGGGGAAGACTTATGACCTTTGAAGTTACGAAAGGAACAAAAATTAGAATTTTGAAGTCCCTTAGGTCTATTCTTATCTTGAAGACTAAAGGACCCCTTTCCCCCCTGTAATTTCAGAAATTATTTCCGCCAGACCAGGACCAAACAGGGTCTTACCCTTGTAAGGTAGCAAAAGAAGCTTGGACTTGGAGGCAACATCAGCTGACTAAGATTTCAGCCAGAGATCCCTGCAGGCTAGTATAGTGAAGCCAGACAGCTTGGCTCCCAGTCTAATGACTTAAATGTTAGCATCAGATATAAAGGAATTGGCTAATTTGAGGGCCTTAATTCTATCTTGGATTTTCTCCAACAGAGTCTCCTCTAAAACCAATTCAGACAAGGCATCACACAAATAAGATGCTGCACTTGCTACTGTGGCAATACAAACAGCAGGTTGCCATTGTAGACCCTGATGCACATACATCTTCTTTAAATAAGCCTCCATCTCTTTGTCCATGAGATCCTTAAAGGAACAGCTATCCTCAATAGGGATTGCGGTTCTCTTAGCTATAGTAGAAATAGCCCCTTCTACCTTAGGAACTGTGTGCCATGCGTCTCGAATGGAGTCAGCCAAAGGAAACATCTTTTTAAAAACGGGAGACGGGGAGAAAGGTATCCCTGGTTTATCCCACTCCTGTGCAATGATCTCCGACACACGATCAGGGACAACAAACACTTACACAGAGGAAGGAACTTCATAGTACTTATTAAGTTTACTAGATTTCTTAGGGTTGACAGCGACAGAAGAATCGGAGTCCAAAGTAGCCAGTATCACCTTTAATAGTAAACGGAGCTTTAATCTTAAGTTTACCTCTTCAGAATCAGTCAACGGAATTATACTGTCCGAATCTGAGATTTCACCCTCAGAAGCTACCGAGGTATCCTCTTCATCAGACTTAAGAGAGAGGTCAATCTTCGCAGCAGCAGAAGCGACAGACACCTTACTATCAGAAAAACATAAATTATGCTTACCTGATAATTTAAATTTCCATCTGTAGGAGGAGAGTCCACTGCTTCATTCATTACTTGTGGGAATTAAGAACCTGGCCACCAGGAGAAGGCAAAGACACCCCAAGTCAAAGGCTTAAATACCTCCCCCACTCCCCTCATCCCCCAGTAATTTTGCCAAGGGAACAAGGAACAGTAGGAGAAATATCAGGGATAAATGGTGCCAAAAGAATAACATTAAATTTAGGTCTGCCCACCGGAGCAAAAAGGCGGGAGCAATGGACTATCCTCCCACAGATGGAAATTAAATTATCAGGTAAGCATAATTTGTTTTCCATCTTAATGGGAGGAGAGTCCACTGCTTCATTCATTACTTGTGGGAACAAATACCCAAAGCTCCAGAGGACACTGAATGAACGAAAACGGTAGTGTAAAAGGAGGCGGACCCTATACTGAGGGCACCACAGCCTGCAGAACCTTTCTCCCAAAAAGCTTCCGCCGAAGCAAAAACGTCAAATTTGTAAAATTTCGCAAAAGTATGTAAAGGATAACCAGGCTTTACACATCTAATCCATAGAGGCCTCATTTTTTAAGGCCCAAGAGGAAACCACTGCTCTCGTAGAATGAGCCGAAATCCTCAGAGGAGGTTTATCTCACGCTGTGTCTATGCTAAACGGATGACACTGCTCAGTCAAAAAGATAAGGAAGTCGAAGAGGCCCTCTGACAGCTACGCTTCCCGGAAAGGAGAACAAACAGAGAAAGAGGTTTGTCTAAATTCCTTCTTGGCCCGAAGATAGAACTTCAAGGCACAAACCACATCCAGAAATACGTTGTAAACGTTCCTTCGACGAAGGATTAGGACATAAGAAAGGAACCACAATCTCTTGAATGATGTTGCGAATTGACACAACCATAGGAAGAAAATCTAACTTGGTTTGTAAACAACCTTATCGGCATGAAAAGCCAGATAAGGAGGAACGCATTGCAAGGTAGCAATCAAAGATACTCTGCACTCATAGCCATAGCCAGTAGAAATGGAACCTTCCAAGATAATCTAATGTCTACTTCATGCATAGGCTCCAACGGAAAAAAACTTTAAGAACAAGATTTAAACTCCAACGAGAAGCCTTACATCTAAACACAGGTCTGATTCCAGCAGAGCCTTAACAAATGGCAGCACATCTGGAAGCTTAGCGAACCTCTTGTGCAGTAACACAGACAGGGACGAAAACTGTCCCTTCAGGGAACTTGCAGAAAAGCCCTTTTCCAGTTCATTCTGGAGAACAGAATAAGTAGGTCCTTCACACCTTATGATAGATGCGACGAGCAACCAGTTAACTAGCTTGAATGAGAGAAAAAGTAATGCATTCAGAAAACCCTCTCTTGGCTAGGACTAAGCGTTCAATCGCCATGCAGTCAGCCTGGCGATTGAACGGGATGGTTTTGCAGAAAGACTCTCCCTGCATCTCCGGACTCTAACTTTCATCCATGCTCTCACTGAGAGGCTGACAGGACTACTTAAAACTCCTGTCCCATCTCGAAGAGTACTACCCGCCATAAGAGACTACTCCGAAATCTTCTAACACTCCTCTACCAACCTCCTCTGACAAAAGGCAAGTAATGACTAAGGGATGAGGGGAGTTTGGGTGGTATATAAGCCTTTCAGCATCACCGATTCTCTCTCCTGTTTGATTTTGGCAATCAGTCGAGGGAGCAGAGGAAACGGTGGAAACACATAAGCCAGGTTGAAGAACCAAGGCGCTGCTAGCGCATCTATCAGTGTCGCTTCTGGGTCCCTGGACCTGGATCCGTAACAAGGAAGCTTGGCGTTCTGGCGAGACGCCATGAGATCCAACTCTGGTTTGCCCCAACGATGAATCAACTGAGCAAACACCTCCGGATGGAGTTCCCACTCCCCCGGATGGAAAGTCTGACGACTTAGAAAATCCGCCTCCCAGTTCTCCACGCCTGGGATATGGAATGCTGACAGTTGGCAAGAGTGGTACTCTGCCCAGCGAATTATTTTTGAGACTTCTAACATCGCTAGGGAAGTCCTGGTTCCCCCTTGATGGTTGATGTAAGCCACAGTCGTGATGTTGTCCGACTGAAATCTGATGAACCTCACTGTTGCTAACTGAGGCCAAGCCAGAAGAGCATTGAATATCGCTCTTAACTCCAGAATATTTATTGGAAGGAGTTTCTCCTCCTGAGTCCACGATCCCTGTGCCTTCAGGGAATTCCAGACTGCACCCCAACCTAGAAGGCTGGCATCTGTTATTACAATTGTCCAATCTGGCCTGTGAAAGGTCATACCCTTGGACAGGTGTACCCGAGACAACCACCAGAGAAGAGGAATCTCTGGTCTCTTGATCCAGATTTAGCAGAGGGGACAAATCTGTGTAATCCCCATTCCACTGACTCAGCATGCATAATTGCAGCGGTCTGAGATGAAGGCGCGCAAATGGCACTATGTCCATTGCCGCTACATTAAGCCGATTACCTCCATACACTGAGCTACCGAAGGGCGCGGAATGGAGTGAAGAACACGGCAAGCATTTAGAAGTTTTGATAACCTGGACTCCGTCAGGTAAATTTTCATTTCTACAGAATCTATAAGAGTCCCTAAGAAGGAGACTCTTGTGAGTGGGGATAGAGAACTCTTTTCCTCGTTCACTTTCCACCCGTGCGACCTCAGAAATGCCAGAACTATCTCTGTATGAGACTTGGCAACTTGAAAGCTTGACGCCTGTATCAGGATGTCGTCTAGATACGGAGCCACCGCTATGCCTCGCGGTCTTAGAACCGCCAGAAGTGAGCCCAGAACCTTTGTAAAGATTCTCGGGGCTGTAGCCAACCCGAAGGGAAGAGCTACAAATTGGTAATGCCTGTCTAGAAAGGCAAACCTTAGAAACCGATGATGATCTTTGTGAATCGGTATGTGAAGGTAGGCATCCTTTAAGTCCACTGTGGTCATGTACTGACCTTCTTGGATCATGGGTAGGATGGTCCAAATAGTTTCCATTTTGAAAGATGGAACTCTGAGGAATTTGTTTAAGATCTTTAGATCCAAAATTGGTCTGAAGGTTCCCTCTTTTTTGGGAACCACAAACAGATTTGAATAAAAACCCTGTCCTTGTTCCGTCCGCGGAACTGGATGGATCACTCCCATAACTAGGAGGTCTTGCACACAGCGTAGGAATGCCTCTTTCTTTATCTGATTTGCAGATAGCCTTGAAAGATGAAATCTTCCTTGTGGAGGGGAAGCTTTGAAGTCCAGAAGATATCCCTGAGATATGATCTCCAACGCCCAGGGATAATGAACATCTCTTGCCCACGCCTGGGCGAAGAGAGAAAGTCTGCCCCCTACTAGATCCGTCGCCAGATAGGGGGCCGTTCCTTCATGCTGTCTTAGAGTCAGCAGCAGGCTTTCTGGCCTGCTTGCCTTTGTTCCAGGACTGGTTAGGTTTCCAGGCCTGCTTAGATTGAGCAAAAGTTCCCTCTTGTTTTGAAGCGGAGGAAGCTGATGCTGCACCTGCCTTCTAATTTCGAAAGGCACGAAAATTAGACTGTTTGGCCTTTGCTTTGGCCCTGTCCTGAGGAAGGGTGTGACCCTTACCTCCAGTAATGTCAGCAATAATTTCCTTCAAACCAGGCCCGAATAAGGTCTGCCCCTTGAAAGGAATGTTGAGTAATTTAGACTTCGAAGTCACGTCAGCTGACCAGGATTTAAGCCATAGCGCCCTACGCGCTTGGATGGCGAATCCGGAATTCTTAGCCGTTAGTTTAGTCAAATGAACAATGGCATCAGAAACAAATGAGTTAGCTAGCTTAAGTGTTCTAAGCTTGTCAATAATTTCAGTCAATGGAGCTGTATGGATGGCCTCTTCCAGGGCCTCAAACCAGAATGCCGCTGTGGCCGTGACAGGTGCAATGCATGCAAGGGGCTGTAAAATAAAACCTTGTTGAATAAACATTTTCTTAAGGTAACCCTCCAATTTTTTATCCATTGGATCTGAAAAAGCACAACTGTCCTCAACCGGGATAGTAGTACGCATTGCTAAAGTAGAAACTGCTCCCTCCACCTTAGGGACCGTCTGCCATAAGTCCCGTGTAGTGGCGTCTATTGGAAACATTTTTCTAAATAGAGGAGGCGGGGAAAAAGGCACCCCCGGTCTATCCCACTCCTTGCTAATAATTTCTGTAAGCCTTTTAGGTATAGGAAAAACATCAGTACACACCGGTACCGCATAGTATTTATCCAGCCTACACAATTTCTCTGGTACTGCAACTGTGTTACAGTCATTCAGAGCAGCTAATACCTCCCCAAGCAACACACGGAGGTTCTCAAGCTTAAATTTAAAATTAGAAATCTCTGAATCAGGTTTCCCCGAATCAGAGATGTCACCCACAGACTGAAGCTCTCCGTCCTCATGATCTGCATATTGTGACGCAGTATCAGACATGGCCCTTACAGCATCTGCGCGCTCTGTATTTCTCCTAACCCCAGAGCAATCGCGCTTGCCTCTTAATTCTTCTTAATTAAGGAAACCTGGATAATACCTCTGACAGGGTAATCGCTATGGGCGTCCCTGATTTAATTGGCGCCATATTAGCGTGCATCCCCTGAGCGGGAGGCGAAGGGTCTGACACGTGGGGAGAGTTAGTCGGCATAACTTCCCCCTCGTCAGAATCTTCTGGTGATATTTCTTTTATAGTTAAAGACTGATCTTTACTGTTTAAGGTGAAATCAATACATTTAGTACACATTCTCCTATGGGGCTCCACCATGGCTTTCAAACATAATGAACAAGTAGTTTCTGCTGTGTCAGACATGTTTAAACAGAATAGCAATGAGACTAGCAAGCTTGGAAAACACTTTAAACAAGTTTACAAGCAATATAAAAAACGTTACTGCACCTTTAAGAAACACAAATTTTGTCAAAATTTGAAATAACAGTGAAAAAAGGCAGTTACACTAACAAAATTTTTACAGTGTATGTAACAAGTTAGCAGAGCATTGCACCCACTTGCAAATGGATGATTAACCCCTTAATACCCAAAACTGAATAATAAAAGACAAAAACGTTTTTTTGTTGGTTTTTTTTCAAACAGTCACAACAACTGCCACAGCTCTACTGTGGCTTTTTACCTCCTTCAAAAACGACTTTAAAGCCTTTTGAGCCCTCCAGAGATGTCCTGGATCATGCAGAGGGAAGCTGAATGTCTCTGTCAGTATTTTTAACTGCACAGAAAAGCACTAAAAAAGGCCCCTCCCACTCATATTACAACAGTGGAAAGCCTAAGGAAACTGTTACTAGGCAAAATTCAAGCCAGCCATGTGGAAAAAAACTAGGCCCCAATAAGTTTTATCACCAAATACATATAAAAACGATTAAACATGCCAGCAAACGTTTTATATTACATTTTTATAAGAGTATGTATCTCTATTAATAAGCCTGATACCAGTCGCTATCACTGCATTTAAGGCTTTACTTACATTAGTTCGGTATCAGCAGCATTTTGTAGCAAATTCCATCCCTAAAAAAATATTAACTGCACATACCTTACTGCAGAAAAACCTGCATGCCATTCCCTCTCTGAAGTTACCTCACTCCTCAGAATATGTGAGAACAGCCATGGATCTTAGTTACTTCTGCTAAGATCATAGAAAACACAGGCAGATTCTTCTTCTAAATACTGCCTGAGATAAACAGTACACTCCGGCACCATTTAAAAATAACCAACTTTTGATTGAAGAATAAACTAAGTATAAAACACCACACTCCTCTTACGACCTCCATCTTGGTTGAGGCTTGCAAGAGAATGACTGGATATGACAGTTAGGGGAGGAGCTATATAGCAGCTCTGATGTGGGTGATCCTCTTGCAACTTTCTGTTGGGAAGGAGAATATCCCACAAGTAATGGATGATCCGTGGACTGGATACACTTAAGAGAAATAAAAAATTCCCAAAATTAAAGGAATGACTAGAATTTATAAAATGACTGTCACTTTAACAAAAATCTTTATTCCCTCAGAGCATTATACATAATACAAACCCTTGAAAATAAATAGAAAAAAATTAGGACCTCCACACCTCAGACAGTCTAAGGTGCCCTACCGTAACATTCAAAGAATGCAATATTAGGCTGTCAAGAAAACTCCTTCAGCGATTGTACTGCAAAGCAGACACAGAAGAAGTTGTAAAAGAAGTGACGCCACTGTGCTCCGAGATTTAGATGGATAATCAGGAAGTCACATGACCGGCCAAGAAGGAAACTGCGCAGCAACTAAAAGCACTTGTTTCCCAGATCTGCCAGAAAGTCCAGAGCTTAAATTTCACAGAAGCTTCATTGATACAGACCGTGATGTTAAACTGACTAATTAATTAACACACATTAGCGCAGTATTAGCCATAGTCATAAGCCCATCACACAACTAAGCCTCAATAAAAAGTTTTATGCTGACAGTCTCCAAAACACTAAACAATCGAACAGCCACAGAGAAAAAACATCCCATATATAAATGGAAGATTAGCCCCTAGTCTCCACATACAATAGGTGCCTGCACACTGCCCAAATAAATCCTGTATAATAGATTAAAGATGTCCCAATATACTGCAGCTATAATAATCTTCTGAAGTGCAAGTCTCCAAGACCTAGAAGACAAAAGTACTTACTTGCAGTCAAGCTGTCCAGCAGGAAGACAGATCACAAGGCATGAAAGGACATACTCCTTACAGAGACCTGTTGAAAAAGAAAGAACAGAGTAACCAACTCTGGCTTTCTATGACAAGGGCAGCAAATATGTTAGGAAGTGGTGAGGTGGTCCTTACTTTGTTTTCCTAACTGCTTAAAAACCACCACTACTCTTAATCAAGAGATTGACGTGGACACAGCTAAACCCAAATCCTTGCATACAGGGAGAAGAACCCAAAAAAGGAATAAAGAAATGTATGCTTACCAGATAAATTTATTTTTTTCTTGACACGGTAAGTCCACGGATCATCATCAATTACTGTTGGAAATATCACTTCTGGCCAGCAGGAGGCGGCAAAGAGCACCACAGCAAAGCTATTAAGTATCACTCCCCCTACCCACAATTCCCTTCGACCAAAGGGAAAGGAGAGAAAGGAAGTAACACAAGGTGCAGAGGTGCCTGACGTGTATATATAAAAAGAAACTGTCTGAATACAGGGTAGGCCGTGGACTCACCGTGTCAATAAATAAATAAATTTATCAGGTAAGCATCAATTTTGTTTTCTTTCTAATGACACAGGGAGTCCCCGGATCATCATCAATTACTGTAGGGAACCAATATCCAAGCCAGAGGACTCAGATAAGGGAGGGACAAGACAGGAACCTAAACAGAAGGCACCACTGCTTGAAGAACCTCTCTCCTAAAAGAAGCCTCAGCCGAGGCAAAAGTATCGAATTTATAGAATATGGAAAAGTGTGCAAAGATGACCAAGTTGCAGCCTTGCAAATCTGTTCCACAGAAGCTTCATTTCTGAAGGCCCAGGAAGAAGAAACAGCCCTTGTGGAATGAGCTGTGATTTTCTCAGGAGGTTGCGGTCCAGCAGTCCAATATGCCAAGCAAATCACGCTCTTCAGCCAAAGGGAAAGTGAAGTAGCCATAGCTTTCTGATCCTTGAGTTTCCCAGAAAAGCAAACAAACAACGCAGAAGACTGACGAAAGTCCTTAGTTGCCTGCAAATAAAATTTTAGCGCACGCACATCCATATTATGTAACAAGCGTTCTTTGTGAGAAGGATTAGGACACAAAGCAGGTACAACGATTTCCTGATTAATATTCTTGACCGAAAACAACCTTGGGCAGGAAAACAAACTTAGTACGCAGTACCACCTTATCCAAGTGAAATATAAGATAAGATAAGGGGAATCACACTGTAAAGCAGAGAGTTCAGAAACTCTCTGAGCAGAGGAAATAGCAACAAGAAACAAAACTTTCCAAGATAACCTCTTAATATCTAAAGAATGCATAGGCTCAAACGGAGCCTGTTGTAAAACTTTAAGAACAAGGTTAAGACTCCATGGAGGAGTAAAAGGTTTGAAAACAGGACGAATTCTAACCAAGGCCTGACAAAACGATTGCACGTCTGGTACATCCGCCAAGCGCTTATGTAACAAAATAGACAATGCCAAAATCTGATCCTTCAGATTACTTGCCGACAAACCCTTCTCCATACCATCTTTGAGAAAGGACAAAATCCTAGGAATCCTTACTCTACTCCAAGAGTATCCTTTGATTTCACACCAATACAAGTATTTACGCCAGATCTTAAGGTTAATCCTGCGAGTCACAGGCTTACGAGCCTGAATCAAGGTCTCAATGACCGACTCTGAAAATCCACGCTTGGATAAAACTAAGTGTTCAATCTCCAAGCAGTCCGCTTCAGAGAAACGAGATTTAGATGAAGGAAGGGACCCTGAAGTAGAAGGTCCTTCCTCAGAGTCAGTCTCCAAGCTGGAAATGATGACATTTCCACTAAGTCTGCATACCAAATCCTGCGAGGCCCTCTCCTGCTTGATTCGAGCAATGACTCTTGGAAGGAGAGCGAACTGAGGAAATTGGTATGCTAGACTGAGGTTCCAAGGAACTGCCAGAGCAACAATCAGAAATGCCTGCGGATCTCATGACCTCAAGCCGTATCTCAAAAGTTTGGCATTCTGACGAGAAGCCATGAGATCCAACTCCAGCTGCCCCCACTTGAGGGTCAAGCTGGAAAACACATCTGAATGAAGTTCCTACTCCCCGAGATAAAAAGTCTGTCTGCTCAGAAAATCCGCTTCCTAATTGTCCCCTCCTGGGATGTGGATCTCAGAAAGACAGCAGTTGTGGATCTCCACCCACTGAATAATTCGGGCCACCTCTGTCATGGCCAAGGAACTCCGAGTTTCCCCTGGTGGTTGATGTAGGCCACCGAGCTTAATGTTGTCCAAATGGAATCTGATAAACCGGCTAAGGCTAACTGAGGCCAGGCCAGAAGAGCACTGAAGATTGCTCTCAGCTCCATGATGTTTATGGGCAGGACTGACTCCTCCTGGGTCCATAAGCCCTGAGCCTTCAACGAGCCCCATACTGCTCCCCAACCTAGAAGGCTGGCATCCATGGTAACAATCACCCAGAAGGGTCTGCGGAAGCAAGTACCCTGGGAGAGATGATCCTGAGAAAGCCACCATGGAAGAGAGAGTCTATTGCCTGATCTAGATCTACACGCTGAGACAGTTCCGTATAGTCCATGTTCCATTGTCTGAGCATGCATAACTGCAGAGGTCTGAGATGGAACCAAGCAAACAGAATGATATCCATGGAAGCCACCATCAGACCGATTACCTCCATACATTGAGCCACTGACGGCTGTGGAGAGGGCTGAAGGGCAAAACAAGAGTAGAAAATCTTTCTTTTTCTGACATCCATTATCTTCATTAACCGGGAGTCTATTATGGTCCCCAAAAATACGACCCTTGTAGCTGGAACCAGAGAACTTTTTTCCCGATTCACCTTCCATCCGTGGGATCGAAGAAGACATCAAGATCTCCGTATGAGATTCTGTTTGTTGAAAAGATGGTGCCTGAACCAGAATGTCGTCCAGATAAGGTGCCACTGCAATGCCTCGAGATCGAAGCACAGCTAAAAGAGCCCCAGGAACCTTTGAAAAAATTCTGGGAGCTGTGGCAAGGCCGAATGGAAGGGCCACAAACTGGAAATGATTGTCCAAAAAGGCGAATCTCAAACTTGTGATGGTCCCTGTGAATGGGAACATGAAGGTATGCATCCTTTAGGTCTATGGTTGTCATAAACTGACCCTCTGGTACCAAGGGAAGAATGGAGCGTATAGTCTCCATCTTGAAGGATGGCACTCTGAGAAACTTGTTTAAACATTTTTAAATCTAGGATTGGTTGAAAAGTTCCCTCCTTTTTGGGAGCTACAAACATATTCGAGTAAAATCCCAGACCCCCCCCAGGGCAGCAAGGTCCTAGACACAATGTAAGAACGTCTCTCTTTATCTGGTCTACAGATAATCTGGAGAGGAGAAACCTGCCTCTGGGAGGAAAAGATTTGAAGTCTATTTTGTATCCCTGGGAGACAACGTCCACCGCCCAGGGATCCGGTACATCTCTTATCCAAGCCTGGGAAAAAAGAGAGAGTCTGCCCCCTACAAGATCCGCTCCCGGATCGGGGGCCAACCCTTCATGCTGACTTGGAATCAGCTTAAGGCTTTTTAGATTGCTTTTCCTTATTCCAGGACTGGTTGGGCGTCCAGGAAGGCTTGGCTTGATCTTGCTTGGAGGAAGACTTGCCTTTAAAGTTACGAAAGGAACGAAAATTACTCTGACGCCCCTTCTGCTTATTATTTTTATCTTGAGGAAGAAAATAACCCTTCCCTCCAGCAATATCTGAGATAATTTCTGCCAAACCAGGTCCAAACAAGGTCTTACCCTTGTAAGGAATAGCCATGAGCTTAGATTTAGATGAAACATCCGCAGACCAGGACTTCAACCACAAGGCCCTGCGGGCTAGGACCACAAAACCAGAAATTTGGGCTCCCAGTTTAATAACCTGTTAGGAAGCATCTGTAATGAAAGAATTGGCTAACTTGAAAGCTTTAATCCTGTCCTGGATCTCCTCAAAAGGGGTATCCATCTGAAGAGATTCAGACAATGCATTAAACCAGTAAGCCGCAGTGCTGGTAACAGTGGCGATACACACCGCAGGTTGCCATTGTAGACCCTGGTGGACATACATCTTTTTTAGTAAAGCCTCCAATTTTGTATCCATTCGATCTTTAAAAGAACAACTATCCTCTATGGGAATAGTAGTCCTCTTGGCTAAAGTGGAGATCGCTCCTTCTACCTTAGGAACCGTTTGCCACAACTCCTTAATAGAATCCACTATAGGAAACAACATCTTAAAAATAGGAGATGGAGAAAAGGGAATACCAGGTCTTTCCCATTCTCAAGCAATAATCTCTACAGCACGGTCAGGAACCGGAAAAACCTCCACCGCAGAGGGAATATCAAAGTATTTGTTCAATTTAATAGACTTTTAGGATTGACTACGATAGTTGTGTCGGAGTCGTCCAAAGTAGCCAAAACCTCCTTAAGTAATAAGCGAAGGTGTTCTAGCTTAAATCTGAAGGATACCACTTCAGCATCAGAAGAAGGAATTACACTGTCTGAGTCTGAGATTTCCCCCTCAGATGCTACCGACATGTCTTCTTCCTCAGGCTTATGGGAAGGGACACTCTGGATAGCCAGAACTTGATCCTAAACCTTACTGTTTCTTTAAATTTCCTTTTACGCCTTCCCTGCAACATGGGGAAAGCTGACAAGGCCTCAGATACTGCAAGGGATACCTGGGAAGCAATGTCTTGTAGAGAAAATCCTACAGGATTGCAAGAGGAAACACAGGGCACTGTATGTAGAGACTGAAAAAGTTGGGACGCTTGAGGAGAAAGCTGCGGCATATCTGCAACAGGAGACACCTGAACAGCATTTGTCTGGGATAATGGTGGCTCATGGTCAAATATATTATCTCTATAACTTAAAGTTCTCTCAATGCATGAGGAACAAAAATGAACTGGGGGTTCCACCTGACCATCAAAACATAACTGACAAGCAGCAACTTGGCCTGGGATAATGGTTTGAAAAGCCTCTTGATCCATCTTATGTAATAGATAAGGATAAAGTGTAAAAATTCTTTATTTGAAAATAAAAAATGTGTACTGTGTCTTTAAATAGAAATGTGTATTAGCGCAACAAACCAAATAGACATCAGGCTACCTATACACCTTAGTAACTTTACTGAGGTGCCTACCTGTCCTGCAGCTCACAGGGTGACTTCCATCGCAGAAGAAACAATCCCCTTTTCAAATACAGAGCGGTTACAGAGCCCTGAATGCCTAAAAAAACGGCTTACAACAGTAATCTCCATGACCAAAAGTTAAAGTATAAAAACTACTAACACACACAGAGCCACCATAAAACACCTCACAGTCTCAATGCCCAAACTGCCTAAAAGAAACCCCAAACATGAAGGTTTAATAAAGTCCCATATTAAATAAGACAGATTTTAGCTGTAACAAGTGCCAGCAATCTCCTTTTAAAAGAAAATTGAAATGGCACTTACCTGAAAGTGCTGTCCGGCAGCTGTTTTGAGAGGGTGCAGCACATCACATGGACCTGTGAAGAGAGAAAAACTGAGTAAACCTACTCAGGTTTTCTAGTTAGGGCAGCAGATTGAGAAAACGCAGCGAGGATTGTACCTCACAAGTTCTCAAAAGCCACCACTGCCATACTGAAGAGACTGATGTGGACTAGGCTAGACCCTAGAAAGTAACAGAGCAAGGTTACTCTGCTAAAAAAATAATAAAATCTTGATTGAAGAAAACTTCTTATCAGACACCTAAACTTCCCCTCCTCCTTGCACTACAGGCAAAGAGAATGACTGGGGGATTGTGGGTAGGGGAGTGATATTTAACAGCTTTGCTGTGGTGCTCTTTGCCTCCTCCTGCTGGCCAGGAGTGGATATCCCTCTAGTAATTGGAATGACGTTGTGGACTCTCCATGTCTTAGGAAAGAAAGCAAGTTTACAGACTGGTGTGCTCTTGTACCAGCCCCAGAAAAATCTGCATGCAAATCTGCATGAATTGTTTTTCTATTAGTGGGATGTAAACAAGCATGATGTTCAAAACTGTTTATATGTCTAATAAAATAGACTATTATTTCACTATATATATATATATATATATATATATATATATATATATATATATATATATATATGATTGCATGATTTGCAATGGTAAATTACAGGAGGGAAAAGCAAATCAATGGGCATTGCATTGCTTACTATACTACATTTTATTGGGGATTTTTTTTTATTTACCGTCCCTTTAAAACAAAAGTGTCTGACTTAAATAAAAGATGGATGCCAAATGAGTTTTGTTGTGCTAACATCTGTAAGAATCAAATGTAATCAATATTAAACTGCCAAGTAAAATATATAATACAGTCTAGCATTCTAGATGTTTACTAGGGCAGAACCACTAAACTGTCAAGTTTTGAAATATGCGTTAATCTACTCACCTGCCCAAGAGCACTTGTAAGACTGAAGAGCAGAATATTGTAGACTACATTGGGATACCGCTCAGTGAAACTCAGGAAGTCCCAAAGTTCCCCAGTGAACACAATACCTAGATTTAAAGCAGAAATGTCCTATTAGACTGCAAAGCTCCTCTCCTACTTCTATCTAATATGGTAAAATGCATGCTCATCTGCATAAACACTTAATGACTTAAAGGGACTTATATGCTAAATCACTTGAAACTGATGCAGTATAACTGAAAAAAGTTAAGAGGAAAATATCACCTGAGCATCTCTATGTAAAAAACAGAATTTATGTTTACCTGATAAATTACTTTCTCCAACGGTGTGTCCGGTCCACGGCGTCATCCTTACTTGTGGGATATTCTCTTCCCCAACAGGAAATGGCAAAGAGCCCAGCAAAGCTGGTCACATGATCCCTCCTAGGCTCCGCCTTCCCCAGTCATTCGACCGACGTAAAGGAGGAATATTTGCATAGGAGAAATCATATGATACCGTGGTGACTGTAGTTAAAGAAAATAAATTATCAGACCTGATTAAAAAACCAGGGCGGGCCGTGGACCGGACACACCGTTGGAGAAAGTAATTTATCAGGTAAACATAAATTCTGTTTTCTCCAACATAGGTGTGTCCGGTCCACGGCGTCATCCTTACTTGTGGGAACCAATACCAAAGCTTTAGGACACGGATGAAGGGAGGGAGCAAATCAGGTCACCTAGATGGAAGGCACCAAGGCTTGCAAAACCTTTCTCCCAAAAATAGCCTCAGAAGAAGCAAAAGTATCAAATTTGTAAAATTTAGTAAAAGTGTGCAGTGAAGACCAAGTCGCTGCCTTACATATCTGATCAACAGAAGCCTCGTTCTTGAAGGCCCATGTGGAAGCCACGGCCCTAGTGGAATGAGCTGTGATTCTTTCAGGAGGCTGCCGTCCGGCAGTCTCGTAAGCCAATCTGATGATGCTTTTAAGCCAAAAAGAGAGAGGTAGAAGTTGCTTTTTGACCTCTCCTTTTACCAGAATAAACAACAAACAAGGAAGATGTTTGTCTAAAATCCTTTGTAGCATCTAAATAGAATTTTAGAGCACGAACTACATCCAAATTGTGCAACAAACGTTCCTTCTTTGAAACTGGATTCGGACACAAAGAAGGCACGACTATCTCCTGGTTAATGTTTTTGTTAGAAACAACTTTCGGAAGAAAACCAGGTTTAGTACGCAAAACCACCTTATCTGCATGGAACACCAGATAAGGAGGAGAACACTGCAGAGCAGATAACTCTGAAACTCTTCTAGCAGAAGAAATTGCAACCAAAAACAAAACTTTCCAAGATAATAACTTAATATCAACGGAATGTAAGGGTTCAAACGGAACCCCCTGAAGAACTGAAAGAACTAAATTGAGACTCCAAGGAGGAGTCAAAGGTTTGTAAACAGGCTTGATTCTAACCAGAGCCTGAACAAGAGCTTGAACATCTGGCACAGCCGCCAGCTTCTTGTGAAGTAACACAGACAAAGCAGAAATCTGTCCCTTCAAAGAACTTGCAGATAATCCTTTCTCCAAACCTTCTTGAAGAAAGGATAGAATCTTAGGAATTTTTATCTTGTCCCAAGGGAATCCTTTAGATTCACACCAACAGATATATTTTTTCCATATTTTATGGTAGATTTTTCTAGTTACAGGCTTTCTGGCCTGAACAAGAGTATCAATGACAGAATCTGAGAACCCTCGCTTTGATAAAATCAAGCGTTCAATCTCCAAGCAGTCAGTTGGAGTGAGACCAGATTCGGATGTTCGAACGGACCTTGAACAAGAAGGTCCCGTCTCAAAGGTAGCTTCCATGGTGGAGCCGATGACATATTCACCAGGTCTGCATACCAAGTCCTGCGTGGCCACGCAGGAGCTATCAAGATCACCGATGCCCTCTCCTGATTGATCCTGGCTACCAGCCTGGGGATGAGAGGAAACGGTGGGAATACATAAGCTAGGTTGAAGGTCCAAGGTGCTACTAGTGCATCTACTAGAGTCGCCTTGGGATCCCTGGATCTGGACCCGTAGCAAGGAACCTTGAAGTTCTGACGAGAGGCCATCAGATCCATGTCTGGAATGCCCCACAACTGAGTAATTTGGGCAAAGATTTCCGGATGGAGTTCCCACTCCCCCGGATGAAATGTCTGACGACTCAGAAAATCCGCTTCCCAATTTTCCACTCCTGGGATGTGGATTGCAGACAAGTGGCAGGAGTGAGTCTCCGCCCATTGAATGATTTTGGTCACTTCTTCCATCGCCAGGGAACTCCTTGTTCCCCCTTGATGGTTGATATACGCAACAGTCGTCATGTTGTCCGATTGAAACCGTATGAATTTGGCCTTTGCTAGCTGAGGCCAAGCCTTGAGAGCATTGAATATCGCTCTCAGTTCCAGAATATTTATCGGGAGAAGAGATTCTTCCCGAGACCAAAGACCCTGAGCTTTCAGGAGTCCCCAGACCGCGCCCCAGCCCAACAGACTGGCGTCGGTCGTGACAATGACCCACTCTGGTCTGCGGAAGCTCATCCCCTGTGACAGGTTGTCCAGGGACAGCCACCAACGGAGTGAATCTCTGGTCCTCTGATCTACTTGTATCGTCGGAGACAAGTCTGTATAATCCCCATTCCACTGACTGAGCATGCACAGTTGTAATGGTCTCAGATGAATTTGCGCAAAAGGAACTATGTCCATTGCCGCGACCATCAAACCTATTACTTCCATGCACTGCGCTATGGAAGGAAGAGGAACAGAATGAAGTACTTGACAAGAGTTTAGAAGTTTTGATTTTCTGGCCTCTGTCAGAAAAACCCTCATTTCTAAGGAGTCTATTATTGTTCCCAAGAAGGGAACTCTTGTTGACGGAGATAGAGAACTTTTTTCTACGTTCACTTTCCACCCGTGAGATCTGAGAAAGGCCAGGACAATGTCCGTATGAGCCTTTGCTTGTGGAAGGGACGACGCTTGAATCAGAATGTCGTCCAAGTAAGGTACTACTGCAATGCCCCTTGGTCGTAGCACCGCTAGAAGGGACCCCAGTACCTTTGTGAAAATTCTTGGAGCAGTGGCTAATCCGAATGGAAGTGCCACAAACTGGTAATGCTTGTCCAGAAAGGCGAACCTTAGGAACCGATGATGTTCCTTGTGGATAGGAATATGTAGATACGCATCCTTTAAATCCACCGTGGTCATGAATTGACCTTCCTGGATGGAAGGAAGAATTGTTCGAATGGTTTCCATTTTGAACGATGGAACCTTGAGAAACTTGTTTAGGATCTTGAGATCTAAGATTGGTCTGAATGTTCCCTCTTTTTTGGGAACTATGAACAGATTGGAGTAGAACCCCATCCCTTGTTCTCCTAATGGAACAGGATGAATCACTCCCATTTTTAACAGGTCTTCTACACAATGTAAGAATGCCTGTCTTTTTATGTGGTCTGAAGACAATTGAGACCTGTGGAACCTCCCCCTTGGGGGAAGCCCCTTGAATTCCAGAAGATAACCTTGGGAGACTATTTCCAGCGCCCAAGGATCCAGAACATCTCTTGCCCAAGCCTGAGCGAAGAGAGAGAGTCTGCCCCCCACCAGATCCGGTCCTGGATCGGGGGCCAACATCTCATGCTGTCTTGGTAGCAGTGGCAGGTTTCTTGGCCTGCTTACCTTTGTTCCAGCCTTGCATTGGCCTCCAGGCTGGCTTGGCTTGAGAAGTATTACCCTCTTGCTTAGAGGATGTAGCACTTGGGGCTGGTCCGTTTCTGCGAAAGGGACGAAAATTTGGTTTATTCTTAGCCTTGAAAGACCTATCCTGAGGAAGGGCGTGGCCCTTGCCCCCAGTGATATCAGAAATAATCTCTTTCAAGTCAGGGCCAAACAGCGTTTTCCCTTTGAAAGGAATGTTAAGCAATTTGTTCTTGGAAGACGCATCCGCTGACCAAGATTTTAGCCAAAGCGCTCTGCGCGCCACAATAGCAAACCCAGAATTTTTCGCCGCTAATCTAGCCAATTGCAAAGTGGCGTCTAAAGTAAAAGAGTTAGCCAATTTGAGAGCATGAATTCTGTCCAAAATCTCCTCATAAGAAGAATCTTTATTGAGCGCCTTTTCTAGTTCATCGAACCAGAAACACGCTGCTGTAGTGACAGGAACAATGCATGAAATTGGCTGTAGAAGGTAACCTTGCTGAACAAACATCTTTTTAAGCAAACCCTCTAATTTTTTTATCCATAGGATCTTTGAAAGCACAACTATCTTCTATGGGGATAGTGGTGCGTTTGTTTAGAGTAGAAACCGCCCCCTCGACCTTGGGGACTGTCTGCCATAAGTCCTTTCTGGGGTCGACCATAGGAAACAATTTCTTAAATATAGGGGGAGGGACGAAAGGTATGCCGGGCCTTTCCCATTCTTTGTTTACAATGTCCGCCACCCGCTTGGGTATAGGAAAAGCTTCGGGGGGCCCCGGGACCTCTAGGAACTTGTCCATCTTACATAATTTCTCTGGAATGACCAAATTCTCACAATCATCCAGAGTAGATAACACCTCCTTAAGCAGAGCGCGGAGATGTTCCAATTTAAATTTGAATGTAATCACATCAGGTTCAGCTTGTTGAGAAATTTTCCCTGAATCTGAAATTTCTCCCTCAGACAAAACCTCCCTGGCCCCCTCAGACTGGTGTAGGGGCACTTCAGAACCAATATCATCAGCGTCCTCATGCTCTTCAGTATTTTCTAAAACAGAGCAGTCGCGCTTTCGCTGATAAGTGGGCATTTTGGCTAAAATGTTTTTGATAGAATTATCCATTACAGCCGTTAATTGTTGCATAGTAAGGAGTATTGGCGCACTAGATGTACTAGGGGCCTCCTGTGTGGGCAAGACTGGCGTAGACGAAGGAGGGGATGATGCAGTACCATGCTTACTCCCCTCACTTGAGGAATCATCTTGGGCATCATTTTCTCTAAATTTTGTGTCACATAAATCACATCTATTTAAATGAGAAGGAACCTTGGCTTCCCCACATACAGAACACAGTCTATCTGATAGTTCAGACATGTTAAACAGGCATAAACTTGATAACAAAGTACAAAAAACGTTTTAAAATAAAACCGTTACTGTCACTTTAAATTTTAAACTGAACACACTTTATTACTGCAAATATGAAAAAGTATGAAGGAATTGTTCAAATTTCACCAAAAATTCACCACAGTGTCTTAAAGCCTTAAAAGTATTGCACACCAAATTTGAAAGCTTTAACTCTTAAAATAACGGAACCGGAGCCGTTTTTATATTTAACCCCTATACAGTCCCTGGTATCTGCTTTGCTGAGACCCAACCAAGCCCAAAGGGGAATACGATACCAAATGACGCCTTCAGAAAGCTTTTTCTATGTATCTGAGCTCCTCACACATGCATCTGCATGTCTTGCTTCCCAAAAACAACTGCGCAATAGAGGCGCGAAAATGAGGCTCTGCCTATGATTAGGGAAAGCCCCTAGAGAAAAAGGTGTCCAATACAGTGCCTGCCGGTTATTTTACATAATTCCCAAGAATAAAATAACTCCTCAAAGCTATGAAGTATTAAAAATGCCTATATATCAATCGTTTTAGCCCAGAAAATGTCTACCAGTCTTAAAAGCCCTTGTGAAGCCCTTTATTCTTATGTAATAAAAATGGCTTACCGGATCCCATAGGGAAAATGACAGCTTCCAGCATTACCTAGTCTTGTTAGAAATGTGTCATACCTCAAGCAGCAAAAGTCTGCTCACTGTTTCCCCCAACTGAAGTTAATTCCTCTCAACAGTCCTGTGTGGAAACAGCCATCGATTTTAGTAACGGTTGCTAAAATCATTTTCCTCTTACAAACAGAAATCTTCATCTCTTTTCTGTTTCAGAGTAAATAGTACATACCAGCACTATTTTAAAATAACAAACTCTTGATTGAAGAATAAAAACTACATTTAAACACCAAAAAACTCTAAGCCATCTCCGTGGAGATGTTGCCTGTACAACGGCAAAGAGAATGACTGGGGAAGGCGGAGCCTAGGAGGGATCATGTGACCAGCTTTGCTGGGCTCTTTGCCATTTCCTGTTCGGGAAGAGAATATCCCACAAGTAAGGATGACGCCGTGGACCGGACACACCTATGTTGGAGAAAAGGAATATATTTTACCTCACAATTTCCTCAGTTCAGCAGAGTGTGTAAAAAGTTATACTCAGCTGCTGCCCAGCTGCAGGTAAAAAAAAAATAAGGAAATGAACAGCAGCAAATCAACATCAACAGTGCTGAGGTCATGAACTCTTTTAATGTGATCTCATGAGATTTCATAGTAAACGTCCTTTAACTGAATAGGGAAATAAGATGAGTGTGCACGAAAGCTCACTCCCTTAGCTGTCCCGGGACAGACATACTGATTTGCTGCTTAGAAGTAATTTATAATGGGATGTGGCTACTGAGGATTTTTTGAGAAATAGAGATGTTCAGGTGATATTTTCTTGTCAGCTTTTCATAGCTATGCTGCATCACTTTCAAGTGTTTCAACATTTGGTTATCATGGCCCTTTAATACCAAAGGCAACACTGGGCATGTCATCTTGCAAAAAGTCTTCCACTTCCAACAAAAAAATCAAACAGAGGAGAGACATACAGAGGGAGAGTGGAATATAAAAAGAAATTAATAAAGCTAGAAGACTAAAATAAAGGTGCAGTAAAAAAGGTAAATAATGGGCGTTATAGGAACATAAAACTCAAAAATGAAATGTGAGCAAATGCATTTAACCTTTGAATAGTAGTAAAAGTTGTTATGCTATGTGCACACTAATAGCTATGTACACTGTCCGCCTGCATTCAAACACCACACTGCTCAGACAGCATATACTGAGTCACAATCATCACTAATGAATACAGGCTATTGCTGGATCTCTGAGCACATGCTGTGTGTTTAAATAGGGGGCACTTTTAGAAAACTTACTAGAAGCATTTCTGCAAATACACGTTTCAAAACTGAAATGCATTTACATTTGGGTTTTATGTCCCTTAAAATATATGGATTGTGGAAATCAAAGTATCAGGACAGTAGAGTGTGGTGAAATAGATGGAGTATTGACAAACAAGGAAAGCAAGACTTACCACATATACCACACATGACAGGGTGATAGGGATAAAGAATGCTGTAAGAATGAGGATCAAAAAGGTCATAGATACAGTGTAGATAGAGAAAGATACAAGGACAAGTGAAAATGCAGGAAGAGTGGTAAATAGTGAAAGTAACATAGGTGAGTGGTAGACTGAGGCAATGGATAAAAAACAGGAATTGTCAGGCAGGACAGGGGTAGGGTTTTGCAAAACACTCTACTCCTATTTCAAATAACAAGCTACATGCTACAGTGTGTCATGCTTATTAACCCCTTAACGACCAAGGACGTGCAGGGTACGTCCTCAAAAAAAAGGTAGTTAACGCCTGAGAACGTACCCTGCACGTCCTCGGTGTGGAAAGCAGCTGGAAGCGATCCTGTTTGCTTCCAGCTGCTTTCCGGTTATTGCAGTGATGCCTCGATATGGAGGCATCCTGCAATAACCTTTTGAAGCCATCCGATGCAGAGAGAGCCACTCTGTGGCCCTCTCTGCACCGGAGATCGGTGGCTTCCTTCGTTGGTGGGTGGGAGCATTACCGGGAGGCGGGTGGCGGCCATCGATGGCCCTGGAGATGTGGAGGGGGGGCGGGATCGTGGGCGGGGATGCCCGGGGGCGCGCACGGACGCGCGCGCGTGCACGGGAGGGCGGGGGCGGGCGCGTGCACGGGGAGGGAGCGGGTGGGAACCGCTACACTACAGAAAAAGGTGCAATCAGTTTAAAATAAGTGAAAAAAAAAACGATCAATGAGGTGGTTGGGGTTTGTGGTGGTGGGGGGGGGGGGGGGGGGTTTGGGGAAGCTACACTACAGAAAAAAAAAACTAAGAAAAAAAAGCACTTTTTTGTGTAAGCTGGGTACTGGCAGACAGCTGCCAGTACCCAAGATGGCCCCAATAAGGCAGATAGGGAAGGTTACAGAGCTGTTTTGGGGGGGATCAGGGAGGTTGGAGGCTAAGGGGGGTCCTATACAGCAGAATAATTATTATTATTTTTTTTAAAAAAAAACTAAACCCCCCAAAAAGCTTTTATTTTAGTACTGGCAGACTTTCTGCCAGTACTTAAGATGGCGGGGACAATTGTGGGGTGGGGGAGGGAAGGGAGCTGTTTAAGAGGGATGAGGGGGTCTGATGTGTCAGGTGGGAGGCTGATCTCTACACTAAAGCTAAAATTAACCCTGCAAGCTCCCTACAAACTTCCTAATTAACCCCTTCACTGCTAGCCATAATTCACGTGTGATGCGCAGCAGCATTTTGCGGCCTTCTAATTACCAGAAAGCAACGCCAAAGTCATATATATCCGCTATTTCTGAACAAAGGGGATCCCAGAGAAGCATTTACAACCATTTGTGCCATAATTGCACAAGCTGTTTGTAAATGATTTCAGTGAGAAACCTAAAATTGTGAAAAATTTAACGTTTTTTTTTTTATTTGATCGCATTTGACGGTGAAATGGTGGCATGAAATATACCAAAATGGGCCTAGATCATTACTTTGGGTTGTCTACTACACTACACTAAAGCTAAAATTAACCATACAAGCTCCCTACAAGCTCCCTAATTAACCCCTGCACTGCTGGGCATAATACACGTGTGGTGCGCAGCGGCATTTAGCGGCCTTCTAATTACCAAAAAGCAATGCCAAAGCCATATATGTCTGCTATTTCTGAACAAAGGGGATCCCAGAGAAGCATTTACAACCATTTGTGCCATAATTGCACAAGCTGTTTGTAAATAATTTCAGTGAGAAACCGAAAGTTTGTGAAAAAATTTGTGAAAAAGTGAACGATATTTTGTATTTGATCGCATTTGGCGGTGAAATGGTCGCATGAAATATACCAAAATTGGCCTAGATTAATACTTTGGGATGTCTTCTAAAAAAAAATATATACATGTCAATTGATATTCAGGGATTCCTGAAAGATATTAGTGTTCCAATGTAACTAGCGCTAATCTTGAATAAAATGGTTTGGAAATAGCAAAGTGCTACTTGTATTTATGGCCCTATAACTTGCAAAAAAAGCAAAGAACATGTAAACATTGGGTATTTCTAAACTCAGGACAAAATTTAGAAATTATTTAGCATGTTTTTTTTTTGGTGGTTGTAGATGTGTAACAGATTTTGGGGGTCAAAGTTAAAAAAGTGTGTTTTTTTTTCCATTTTTTCCTCATATTTTATAAATTTTTTTATAGTAAATTATAAGATATGATGAAAATAATGGTATTTTTAGAAAGTTAATTTAATGGCGAGAAAAACGGTATATAATATGTGTGGGTACAGTAAATGAGTAAGAGGGAAATTACAGCTAAACACAAACACCGCAAAAATGTAAAAATAGCCTTGGTCCCAAACGGACAGAAAATGGAAAAGTGCTGTGGTCATTAAGGGGTTAAAGGGACACTGAACCCAATTTTTTTCTTCTGTGATTCAGATAGAGCATGCCATTTTAAGCAACTTTCTAATTTACTCCTATTATCAATTTTTCTTTGTTCTCTTGTTATCATTATTTGAAAAAGAAGGCATCTAAGCTTTTTTTTGGTTTCAGTACTCTGGACAGCACTTTTTTATTGGTGGATGAAGTTATCCACCAATCAGCAAGGACAACCCAAGATGTTCACCAAAAATGGGCCGGCATCTAAACTTACATTCTTGCATTTCAAATAAAGATACCAAGAGAATGAAGAAAATTTGATAATAGGAGTAAATTAGAAAGTTGCTTAAAATGTAATGCTCAATCTGAATCACGAAAGAACATTTTTGGGTACAGTGTCCCTTTAAGCAACTTTCGAATTTACTCCTATTATCAATTTGTCTTCGTTCTCTTACTATCTTTATTTGAAAAGAAGGCATCTAAGCTATTTTTTGGGTTCAAACACTGGATAGCACATGTTTATTGGTGGGTGAATTTACCCACTAATCAGCAAGAACAACCCAGGTTGCTCACTAAAAATGGGCCGGCATCTAAACTTACATTCTTGCTTTTCAACTAAAGATACCAAGAGAATGAAGAAAATTTGATAATAGGAGTAAATTAGAAAGTTGCTTAAAACTGCATGCTCTATCTGAATCATGAAAGAAAACATTTGGGTTCAGTGTCCCTTTAAGGCTTCTATGCAAGGATTTCTCCAAATTATATAGTGGTGTAAACTTTGCATACATAGAAGGTAAAAAATGCTAAAATGTGTAGCTAAATACAAATATAGAAACACATGCACACAAAATAGCAACAGCACACCCTGCTGGTTGTAAAAATGCATAGCAGTTAACAGTTGCATCATCAGCACAAATGCTAGCTAGGGTTTATGAGGGGACAGAATCCCCCTATTATGAAGTATGCAGAAGCTATGAGTTATATTATACCTATTACACAGAACTATGCTATTCACTTATTTAAGCTGTGGGCAGAAACCACAGTTACACATCACCATGAGCAAGACATCAATCCTTATATGCCTGTGCCAGTTTAATTATATGCTGCAAACTGCTCATCTTCCCTACACTAGTACCTATCAGCTATGCTGGTCCAATACCTCCAAGCAGAATGTGGGCATCTAAAAGTACTTTATTTTCATTTTTCCACTTTTAAGATGATCTAAAGTCCATGTAAGTCTATAAATGGATTTAAAGTAATTCTACTGGTGAGTCAATTTAGTGAGAGGCTGACAAAGTGCGGAGGCTTCACTAACCTTATTCACCCACATCATATCGTCCAGTTAAGCTGTAATCTATCAGGAAAGTCATAATGATTGAGGACTAAGCACTGAAGTTTGGAGCGATTGTCAAGCCCATGATCCTTAAATATTTTCAAGGGCATTATCACTACCAGAACTATCACTCAAAACTACAGGTCAGGTTTTGTGGGTAGGTTAGAGGACCCTTACACCTTGAATGGGATGATTATAGAAATAAATAAATATATTATATTATATATATATATATATATATATATACATACATACACACACACACACACACACACAAACACACAAAGGACAGTGCCACGGTGCACTGCAGAGTGTATCAAGATCAGTCCAAAGGCACAAGCACTCAGTGGTCTTGAGTAAAAAAAAATCACGTGTTTTTTTCAATTTCAATGTGTGTGTGTGTGTGTGTGTGTGTGTGTGTGGTGTGTGTGGTGTGTGTGGTGTGTGTGTAAGTATGCATGAATGAATGGAAGGGTATCTTTCTTTAGCTTACATGTATAAGCTTTATTATTACATGTAAATATTGCCTAAATTACATGACATTGTTGTTTAAAACTTGGTCTCATTCCCCTCTCCAAAATGTCCCATTTTAAACATATATTTCAGAATCCAACCTATTCTGAAATCTTTTCTGGCCCCAAATAGTTCGGATAAAGAGTTTTCTAGCTGTATATGCATGGGATCACAAACACACACAAAAATGCGTAAATGCTTATTGGGATCTAAACAGCTGTGCTTTTTCTAAGATACATCTAGATTCATGCTATTTATATATCTACATATAACCAGAACTCATAATTAAAGGGACACTAAAAAAATGCTAGAAATAATCATTAGTTCAAAGCAGAAAAATATGTAGATACATTGACAGTAATTTATAATTAATATAATATAATTAATATTGATGAAATTAGTGCAAAGTCTTAGTTAAAAAAAAAGTGGACACAGCCATGTTGTAACTTAAGTTACCATAGGTTGGAAATCCTGATCACTGCTCTCCCCCGCTAAGACCATTTAGTGACAGTTAAAAATGTGCTGAAAAGTAACAAAATCTCATATGGTTTAGTGTTCCTTTAAATGCCCTAAACTTGCAAAAAGATTCACAGTACATGTAGCTAAAAGGGACAGAAAATACAAATTTAAAACTTTCATGATTCAGATAGGAGGATGCAATTTTAAACAACATAATTTATTTCTATTATCTAATTTGCTTGGTTCCTTTAGTATCTTTTGTTGAAAGGCATACCTAGGCATACAAAGGAGCAGGAATGCACCACTGTTAGATAGCTACTGATAGGTGGCTATAGATATATGCCTCCTGTCATTGGCTCACCTGTTGTGTTGTTAGCACTCAGTAGGGCATTGCTGCTCCTCCAACATTCAACAAAAATATACCAAGAGAATTAATACAATTTGATAATAGTAGTACAAAGTGGAAAGTTGTTTAAAATTGTACACTCTCAGTCATGAAATATAAAGCTGGGGTTTCTTGTGCCTTTAACTTTGCATGGCTTATTTAGCAAAACCTCCTGGTGCTGGTATACTGCCTTAAACCAATGCAATCCAGTCAATATCTGCTATTTCCTCTATATCTTACAGAAATGAAATGGCTATACAATTATGTTTATGATAGATTTATCAGTCAAAGAACTCTGTACCCCACTTCCACAGAGAAACAAAAGTGGATCCTTTTGTTTCCTACAGACACAACCTTTAGAACACAGTGAACACAACGCCATAGTATTTGTTAATTTGCTTCCATGGCCCTTACTTACCTGCTCCTAGGAATAGGCTTGACCAAAGGTTAATGTGGAGCATCATTTGGTTGGATCCAGTTTGGAAATTGGCCCTCATGTGATCTTGAGATACTCCAGTCAAACCATCAAGAGTAAGTGAAAGAAGCTGCAGAAAAGAGGGGCAGAGAAGAAATACAGTCAGATCTGCAAGAGTGCTCAGTTAGTAATACACACTTACATTATGTACACTAAGCAAATTCATATGAAAATAATAGGATATCCTACATTCCACAAGCAAAAAACAAATGAATTGCTAGATTTGTATATTCTTTCATTGACAAAGTGCTAATTGACAGATTAACAAAAAAAAAAAAACAGGAAACAGTTTTAGAAGAAACCCCCACCAATAATTTAATATTGGTATAACAAGAAGTATGATATGGGCTTCTCCAGTCACTGAGTCATGCTGTCATAAAAGAAACCACGGAAACCCATAAACTATTTTCTTTCAATGAAGACTCCTTTCAGCAAAACACACCAGCAAATAATGTTGCATTATTTTAATGTTGTCACAAGTGATCCTTCAAACGTGGGAATAGAGAATAGGCAAGAGGCAGGAGAAATAGCACTTTTGGAGTCAAACTGCCAGATCGCCTCAATATTTTTGTATAACTTTCTAATCAATTTGGTAATGTAGTCAGCGGATATGGTCTCTCAATGCTGCAGAAAGTCAATTATCAAAATCCTTCTGCATCCTAAAACAAGTATTCCATAAACTCCTAATTCAGAGGAGAGCCATGGTCTCAGGATTCAAGTGGTGAATCTACATCTCATCCATAGTGACAGATCCCTATCAAGATTTCTTTGAATTATTTTTAGAAGTTCTAAAGAACTCAACACCCATCGTCTATTCTAGTCTACAATTAACATTTGGGGTACCAACTGTGCCAACAACGTTCTTATATCTAAAACATCCTTGTGGACAATCTTCAGTCACCTATTTGCAGGTCATGAATTTTCTCCATAGTTTCTTCAGTGACACTATGGAGAAAGATGTAGCAGAGTCTCCTGATCTATTAGCTTTATCCTTATGGATTTCTTATAAAGTCTCTTTTTTCATCAAGTATTTGATTGCTGAACAACATTCAGTTTGTTTGTTTTTACAAATGTTATAAATAATTCAAGTGTCTGAAATTACCCTTTTGTATGACATTTGCACACATTCAAAAACAGAATTTATGCTTACCTGATAAATTACTTTCTCCAACGGTGTGTCCGGTCCACGGCGTCATCCTTACGTGTGGGAATATCTCTTCCCCAACAGGAAATGGCAAAGAGTCCCAGCAAAGCTGGCCATATAGTACCTCCTAGGCTCCGCCCACCCCAGTCATTCGACCGACGGACAGGAGGAAAAAATAGGAGAAACCATAGGATGTCGTGGTGACTGTAGTTAGAGAAAATAATTCATCGGACCTGATTTAAAAACCAGGGCGGGCCGTGGACCGGACACACCGTTGGAGAAAGTAATTTATCAGGTAAGCATAAATTCTGTTTTCTCCAACATTGGTGTGTCCGGTCCACTGCGTCATCCTTACTTGTGGGAACCAATACCAAAGCTTTAGGACACGGATGAAGGGAGGGAGCAAATCAGGTCACCTAAACGGAAGGCGCCACGGCTTGCAAAACCTTTCTCCCAAAAATAGCCTCCGAAGAAGCAAAAGTATCAAATTTGTAAAATTTGGCAAAAGTGTGCAGTGAAGACCAAGTCGCTGCCTTACATATCTGATCAACAGAAGCCTCATTCTTGAAGGCCCATGTGGAAGCTACAGCCCTAGTGGAGTGAGCTGTGATTCTTTCAGGAGGCTGCCGTCCGGCAGTCTCATAAGCCAATCGGATGATGCTTTTAAGCCAAAAGGAAAGAGAGGTAGAAGTTGCTTTTTGACCTCTCCTTTTACCAGAATAGACGACAAACAGAGAAGAAGTTTGTCTGAACTCTTTTGTAGCTTCTAAGTAGAATTTTAGAGCACGGACTACATCTAAATTGTGTAGCAAACGTTCCTTCTTTGAAACTGGATTCGGACACAAAGAAGGTACAACTATCTCCTGATTAATATTTTTGTTGGAAACAACCTTTGGTAGAAAACCAGGCTTAGTACGCAAAACAACCTTATCTGAATGGAACACCAGATAGGGTGGAGTACATTGTAGAGCAGATAACTCAGAAACTCTTCTAGCAGAAGAAATAGCAACCAAAAACAAAAAACTTTCCAAGATAACAACTTAATATCTATGGAATGTAAAGGTTCAAACGGAACCCCTTGAAGAACTTAAAGAACTAGATTTAAACTTCAGGGAGGAGTCAAAAGTCTGTAAACAGGCTTGATCCTAACCAAAGCCTGAACAAATGCTTGAACATCTGGCACAACTGCCAGTCGTTTGTGTAGTAGGACAGATAAAGCAGAAATCTGTCCCTTTAGAGAACTCGCAGATAATCCTTTATCCAAACCTTCTTGTAGAAAGGAAAGAATCCTAGGAATCTTTATCTTATTCCATGGGAATCCCTTGGATTCACACCAGCAGATATATCTTTTCCATATTTTATGGTAAATCTTTCTAGTTACGGGTTTTCTGGCTTGAACCAGAGTATCTATCACAGAATCTGAAAACCCACGCTTTGATAGAATCAAGCGTTCAATCTCCAAGCTGTCAGCTGGAGGGATACCAGATTTGGATGTTCGAATGGACCCTGAACAAGAAGGTCCTGTCTCAAAGGTAGCTTCCATGGTGGAACCGATGACATATTCACCAGGTCTGCATACCAAGTCCTGCGTGGCCATGCAGGAGCTATCAAGATCACCGAGGCCCTCTCCTGTTTGATCCTGGCTACCAGCCTGGGAATGAGAGGAAACGGTGGAAACACATAAGCTAGGTTGAAGGTCCAAGGCGCTACTAGTGCATCCACTAGAGTCGCCATCAGATCCATATCTGGAATGCCCCATAGTTGCGTCAACTGGGCAAAGATCTCCGGGTGGAGTTCCCACTCCCCCGGATGGAATGTCTGACGACTCAAATAATCCGCTTCCCAGTTTTCCACATCTGGAATGTGGATCGCAGATAGGTGGCAGGAGTGATTCTCCGCCCATTGTATTATTTTGGTCACTTCTTTCATCGCCAGGGAACTCCTTGTTCCCCCCTGATGATTGAGATACGCAACAGTCGTCATGTTGTCTGATTGGAATCTTATGAATCTGGCCTTTGCTAGCTGAGGCCAAGCCCTGAGAGCATTGAATATAGCTCTTAGTTCCAGAATGTTTATCGGGAGAAGAGACTCTTCCTGAGACCACAGTCCCTGAGCTTTCAGGGATTCCCAGACCGCGCCCCAGCCCACTAGGCTGGCGTCGGTCGTGACGATGACCCACTCTGGACTGCGGAAGCTCATTCCCTGGGATAGGTGATCCTGGGTTAGCCACCAACGGAGTGAGTCTCTGGTCTTCTGATCTACTGGAATCACTGGAGACAAGTCTGTATAGTCCCCATTCCACTGTTTCAGCATGCACAGTTGTAATGGTCTTAGATGAATTCGAGCAATAGGAACTATGTCCATTGCTGCAACCATCAATCCTACTACTTCCATGCACTGAGCTACGGAAGGACGAGGAATAGAATGAAGAACTTGACAAGCGTTTAGAAGTTTTGACTTTCTGACTTCTGTCAAGAAAATCCTCATTTCTAAGGAATCTATTATTGTTCCCAAGAAGGGAACTCTTGTCGACGGAGACAGGGAACTTTTTTCTATGTTCACCTTCCATCCGTGAGATCTGAGAAAGGCCAGAACGATGTCTGAGTGAGCCTTTGCCTTTGAAAGAGACGACGCTTGTACTAGAATGTCGTCCAAGTACGGTACTACTGCAATGCCCCTTGGTCTTAGAACCGCTAGAAGGGATCCGAGTACCTTTGTGAAAATCTTTGGAGCAGTGGCTAACCCGAATGGGAGGGCCACAAACTGGTAATGTTTGTCCAGAAAGGCGAACCTTAGGAACTGATGATGTTCTTTGTGGATAGGGATATGTAGATACGCATCCTTTAGATCCACGGTAGTCATAAATTGACCTTCCTGAATTGTGGGTAGAATCGTTCGAATGGTTTCCATCTTGAACGATGGTACTCTGAGAAATTTGTTTAGGATCTTTAAATCCAGGATTGGTCTGAAAGTTCCCTCTTTTTTGGGAACTACAAACAGATTTGAGTAAAATCCCATTCCTTGTTCCGCCGTTGGAACTGGGTGTATCACTCCTATCTTTAACAGGTCTTCTACACAATGTAAGAATGCCTGTCTCTTTATTTGGTTTGAGGATAAGTGAGACATGTGGAACCTTCCCCTTGGGGGTAGTTCCTTGAATTCCAGAAGATAACCCTGAGAAACTATTTCTAGCGTCCAGGGATCCTGAACATCTCTTGCCCAAGCCTGAGCAAAGAGAGAGAGTCTGCCCCCCACTAGATCCGGTCCCGGATCGGGGGCTACTCCTTCATGCTGTTTTGTTAGCAGCGGCAGGCTTCTTGGCCTGCTTACCCTTGTTCCAGCCTTGCATCGGTTTCCAGGCTGGTTTGGGTTGTGAGGCATTACCCTCTTGCTTAGAGGATGCAGAATTAGAGCCCGGTCCGTTCCTGAAATTACGAAAGGAACGAAAATTAGACTTATTCTTGGCTTTGAAAGGCCTATCTTGTGGGAGGGCGTGGCCCTTTCCCCCAGTGATGTCTGAGATAATCTCTTTCAATTCTGGCCCAAAGATAGTTTTATCCTTGAAGGGGATATTAAGCAATTTTGTCTTGGATGATACATCCGCTGACCAAGATTTTAGCCAAAGCGCTCTGCTCACCACAATTGCAAACCCTGAATTTTTCGCCGCTAATCTAGCTATTTGCAAAGCGGCATCTAAAATAAAAGAGTTAGCCAACTTAAGTGCGTGAACTCTGTCCATAACCTCCTCATATGGAGTCTCTCTACTGAGCGACTTTTCTAGTTCCTCGAACCAGAACCACGCTGCTGTAGTGACAGGAACAATGCACGAAATGGGTTGAAGAAGGTAACCTTGCTGTATAAAAATCTTTTTAAGCAAACCCTCCAATTTTTTTATCCATAGGATCTTGAAAGCACAATTATCCTCGATAGGAATAGTAGTGCGCTTGTTTAGAGTAGAAACTGCCCCCTCGACCTTAGGGACTGTCTGGGGTCGACCATAGGAAATAATTTCTTAAATATAGGAGGGGGAACAAAAGGTATGCCGGGCTTCTCCCATTCCTTATTCACTATGTCCGCCACCCGCTTGGGTATAGGAAAAGCGTCGGGGTGCACCGGAACCTCTAGGAACTTGTCCATCTTGCATAATTTTTCTGGAATGTCCAGGTTGTCACAATCATCCAGAGTAGATAACACCTCCTTAAGCAGTGCGCGGAGATGTTCTAATTTAAATTTAAATGTCACAACATCAGGTTCAGCCTGTTGGGAAATTTTTCCTGAATCTGAAATTTCCCCATCTGACAAAACCTCCCTCATGGCCCTTTCAGATTGGTGTGAGGGTATGACAGAACAATTATCATCAGCGCCCTCCTGCTCTTCAGTGTTTAAAACAGAGCAATCGCGCTTTCTCTGATATGCAGGCATTTTGGATAAAATATTTGCTATGGAGTTATCCATTACAGCCGTCAATTGTTGCATGGTAATAAGCATTGGCGCGCTAGAAGTACTAGGGGCCTCCTGCGTGGGCAAAACTGGTGTAGACACAGAAGGAGATGATGTAGAACCATGTCTACTCCCTTCATCTGATGAATCATCTTGGGCAACTTCATTATCTGTGACAGTACTGTCCTTACTTTGTTTGGACGCTTTAGCACAATTATCACATAATTTAGAAGGGGGAGACACATTGACTTTCATACATATAGAACATAGCTTATCTGAAGGCACAGACATGTTAAACAGGCTTAAACTTGTCAGTAAAACACAAAAACCGTTTTAAAACAAAACCGTTACTGTCTCTTTAAATTTTAAACAGAGCACACTTTATTACTGAATATGTGAAAAAATATGAAGGAATTGTTCAAAATTTACCAAAATTTCACCACAGTGTCTTAAAGCATTAAAAGTATTGCACACCAATTTTCCGAGCTTTAACCCTTAAAATAACGAAACCGGAGCCGGTTACAGTTTTAACCCCTCTACAGTCCCAGCTACAGCCTTTGCTGCGACTCTACCAAGCCCAGAGGGGAATACGATACCAAATGACGCCTTCTAGGAACTTTTCCAACTATTTTCAGGTCCTCACACATGCATCTGCATGTCTTGCTCTCAAAAACAACTGCGCAGTAATGGCGCGAAAATGAGGCTCAGCCTACAACTGGGAAGGCCCTTCCTGACTGGAAAAGGTGTCTAACATAGTGCCTGACGTTAAAAAAACGTTCCCCAAGTTTATAAATGTGAAATACCAGCATGAACATGTATAAAATGCCCAAATAAAGCAATCGATTTTGCCCATAAAAGTGTCTACCAGTTTTATAGCCCATATTAAGCCCTTTATTCTGCTTGAGACTAAGAAAATGGCTTACCGGTCCCCATGAGGGGAAATGACAGCCTTCCAGCATTACACAGTCTTGTTAGAAATATGGCTAGTCATACCTTAAGCAGAAAAGTCTGCTAACTGTTTCCCCCAACTGAAGTTACTTCATCTCAACAGTCCTATGTGGAAACAGCAAAGGATTTTAGTTACTGTCTGCTAAAATCATCTTCCTCTCACAAACAGAATTCTTCATCTCTTTCTGTTTCAGAGTAAATAGTACATACCAGCACTATTTTAAAATAAACTCTTGATAGTAGAATAAAAAACTACAACTAAACACCACATACTCTTAACCATCTCCGTGGAGATGTTGCCTGTGCAACGGTAAAGAGAATGACTGGGGTGGGCGGAGCCTAGGAGGGACTATATGGCCAGCTTTGCTGGGACTCTTTGTCATTTCCTGTTGGGGAAGAGATATTCCCACAAGTAAGGATGACGCCGTGGACCGGACACACCAATGTTGGAGAAATAATATACCTTCACTATAGTAATCTGAACACAGAGCCTCCCAATTAGGATTTATTACTCTACCTTTGTATCCTCCATCTCTAAAACGTACCTCCCCAATTACACAACAAATGCAATATTTCACACACACAAAAAAAATACTTGAGTATAGAACACTTTGATCCATTCATTTTACAAACAACCTGAGTGCTTAATATCAGGTTATTAAAGCAATTATATTGAAGATCACATATATATCCTTACTATAAGCACATTTTTATCAGGGTTTACAGAACAACCATTTATCATAAAGCCATTTTAAAAAACAGTAATTCTTCTGAGTTGGAGAAGAGAACTTACCCCTTCTCAATATGACAAACTAAAAAATGGTTAAGAAAAGGAAGGGGAGGAGCCAAATGAACACCTTTCTCACAATAAATGTCTAAGTAATAACCTGCATGTACAGATTTCTATTTCATGTGCTGTTACAATAGAACATGAGTGAAAAATTAGATATTCTATTTAACAGAACCCATTGATGCCTTATAAACACTATGGTTTATGACTGATCCAGTTGTTGGCCATTTTATCACATGAATAGCTTACCTACATCCATCTCATAGTAAGCACAAATGAAAAGAACTTAAAGGGACATAAAAATCACATATTTGCATTCATAATTCAGCCAGAGCATACAATTTTAAACAACTTTCCAATTTACTTCGATTAACTAAATTTGCCTCATTCTATTGATATCCTTTGTTGAAAATCATACCTAGGCATGCTTGGGAGTTGGGAGCTAGCTGCTGAATGGTGGCTGCAAATATACCTCTCATTGGCTTACAAATGTGTTCAGCTAGCTCCCAGTAGTGCATTGCTGCTCCTTCAATAAAGGATAACAAGAGAATGCAGCAAAAATGATGATAGAAGAAAATTGGAAAGTAGTTTAAAATGATATGCTCTATCTAAATGCTGAAAAAAATTTTTTGGGTTCCATGTTCCTTTAATAATTGGTCACAGGTCCCCAGCAAATGGAGCACAGTTCTCCCTTTGCTAATAACCTTCCAGTGTTCCTTCCAGAGAATGTATGGAGATTCTTATGTCTTGAATCATATCCAATCATCTATAAAAGGTGTTAGATATATCATACCCTTTACACTATCACACACATTGAGATACTTCCTGAGCACATACAGGCTAAACACACCTTAATACAGCTTGCTGTAATTGCTAACTGCCTCTTGACTCTCAGACCACTGATGATCCACTTTTTCTAACCAAGCTTAGAACTGGTGTTCTATTGACCCCCAGTGGACTAACTAATTTTGACCCAGACCTCTTGCATCTATGATCAATACTTTGTCTACACATTATTGACCTGATGTAAAATACCAGATACACAAACACATTGGAGCTATCTGAAAGGTTTAATTTTCCTACAGAACTATCTCCAGGGAACACTTTTTTGCTTCCATTCTGCCTTTGTGGAATGAATACATACTTGAAGGGTTTCAATCCTTTATGGCAGTTACCACAACTTATATATAATACATAGCTCCAGGATTGCCTTGTAATCAACACGATTTACCAAGAGGTTATGCTGATTCCATTAACATTAAACCTGCTGGTCACTAAAATCCGTAGCTTCAATTTGAGGTTTAGAGGTAACTTACCATCATCCAGTAGTGTTTTTTTCCACTATACAATTCAAAAGAATCATTATACATTGTGCTAATTTTTAGTTTCACACTCCCTTATAAAGCATTTATTCCTGACTGCAGCAATAATGTTATCATTTTATTCTAAAAGGTAAAAGGATCTTTACTAATGATCACACTACGACATGCTATGTCTGACTAAAATGGTTAATAACTAATGATACCATGTTGTTTTAACAACTGAAGTAATTCTTCTGCTTGTAAAAAAAATAAAAAATAAAAATATCTAGCTTTCATGGGGACATAATGATTTTTCTGTACTGTTGCATGGTTCAGCCCTTGAATGCAAACAATTAATTGTCTCATTGCTGATATTAAATTCCCTGCTTAATCAAGTCCTTTACTTTCCAAACCTACTTTTCTTCCCCTATTATCTTTTTGTCCCACTCCCAAATCCTTTTCCACCCTGGCTAAAATGGAAAAGTTATAATATAGTCTCTACTCATTCAAACCCCAATGCTCAAAAAATGGAAAAGCTAAATAAAAATATAGCATCTAACACCTGTAATTCAGGAATGATGACAAATATTATAATTATAAATAAATAATCTCATGGCATTACTGATTGATTTAACTCGCTACATTACATGAAACTAAGAAAATGACCTCTGTATAAGTAAAATTTTCAAATTAAAACTGGATTAAAAATATCTATGTCCTGAGGCTTGAAGGGTTAAGTGAAAAGTTAAAAAGCAAGAAGACATAACACTTAAATAACGACAGAATTAAAAAGGTTCACTCATATAGGGAGAGGAGTAAAGATAGACGTCATCAGTATGGTGACATCTAGCAGTTTGTGCTTACTCTTCCTTGTGAGTCATGCGCACCTACATACACTGTAGTGAGCATAAATGGACTGCTGTCTGTTCTCTCATTAAGTAGAAAGTTCAATAGAAACTGCAACAACATAACTAATCATCTACTGGTGGAAAATGTACAAAAACCATTAAACACATATTAACCAGATATACTGCTTTTCTTTTTTGTTGGTAAAATGATTAATTTGTCATAGCCTAGGCTATCTAATCTAACTATAAATGATAGACACCAAGTCCTTACACATTTGCTGGATGTTTTTGACTATTCAGACAAGTAAAATATTCTACTGTTGCTCATAAAATATAGCGTAAAACTAGTCCCAGATGATCAAACATATTGAGTGACAACAGGTAGAATTGGTCTGCAGGAGTTCTAATACAAATATCTCCATATAGAACAGTAATCCCTTGTGGATGTCCTCATCCAATGGTTTCAGAATACCTGATCATTTACAAATAGTTTTTTCTCACAGTCCATATACAAAGCTTGTTGTCTAAAGCACTGATTCTGAAATATAGATTATGGATAGTTACATTCACCTACAGTATATTTGAGATCAAATGGAAAGTTGGGTTTTAGGTAAATACTATACAGTTCGAACAGGCTTCCGATGCTCTGTTTGTGTGCCTCGGTGGGTCGAGGCACTTGGTAATAAAATTTTTTTTTTAAAAAATAAGCCATATTGTAAATATTGACTCTGACCAGTGTAGATCTCCCTCCCTCACTTGCATTTTTGTTAGAGAGAGAGAGATCTGTGTTTTGGAGAGAGAGATTTATTTTATATATTTGATAAAAATACAAAAAGGTTCTTTTCAGATCAATTAACAGTAGCATAGCTGCACTTTTTTGCTGTCTGTGCATTTTTTTTAGTGATTTTTTTGTAAGACCCAAAGGCTCTTTTCAGAGCCATTTAGCTAATTTAATTTTCAGAGCCATTAACCCCTAGCTTGCCAGTGATCACTATAAATTACTGGCAGTAGCATAGCTGTACTTTTTGCAGTCTGTGCTTTTTTTTTTTTAGGGGTTAATTTTATTTTGTGTGAGACCCAAAGGCTCTTTTCAGAGCCATTTAGTTAATTTAAATTTAAAGGGACACTAAACCCAAATCTTTCCTTTCATGATTCAGATAGAGCATGCAATTTTAAGCAACTTTCTAATTTACTCCTAATATCGATCTTTCTTCGTTCTCTTGCTATCTTTATTTAAAAAGCAGGAATGTGAGGGCATGAGGAAACACACCTTAGATTTGGTCACAATAAATGTTAAGGGATTTAATAATCCTGGGAAAAGGTCGATTATCACTAGAGACTTGCATAGAATGGGGGGAGATGTTGTGTGCCTCCAGGAGACGCACTTCTCTAAATTCAGAGAACCTAAATGGTATAATAAACAATATCCAACGGCTTATTTTGCCTCCAGCCCCATAAAAAAAAATGGGGTGGGGATCCTTTTTCGGGCGAGTGTGCCTTTCCGGATGGAGCAGACCATAAGGGACCCAGAGGGCAGGTACTTGATTTTAATTGGCACCTTATATGGCAGATATGTGACACTTGTCAACGCGTACTTCCCGAATACAGCACAAGATACTTTCTTTAGAAAATTAATGAACGAAATCTTGGAGACCCAAAAGGGAATACTCTTTCTAAGTGGTGATTTTAATGTTTCGTTCTGCCCCATGCTGGACACTTCAGATTGACTGTCCAGCGCTAGACACAAGGTGGTCAAACAGATAGCTAGATGTCTAAGAGATCTGGTTCTTCACGATGTCTGGCGCACAATGCATCCAAATACTAAAAACTACTCCTTTTACTCCCACCCCCACGGGAAATACACCAGAATCGATTACATCTTTACAGATTCCACAGGACTCTCTAGCGTCACTGGCAGCAGTATAGGTCAGATCACCTGGTCTGACCATGCCCCAGTGAGGTGTACCATCAAATGGCCTGAGATGCCGATTACTCCATTTATATGGCGCCTAGATGAGTCCCTACTAGATGAGCCCTTACTAAGGCAGAAACTGGATAACACCATTGATGAGTACTTTCGCAATAACTCAGGAGGCGACCAAGCTGAAACGACGGTATGGGAAGCACATAAATGTGTATTAAGAGGAGAGTTGATTAGACATGTATCAGCACTCCGTCGGGAACAGAAATCTCGCTATAGCGTGCTACTTGAAAAAGTGACACAAGTCGAAGCCGCGCATAAAGAAAGGCCGACTGATAGAGCAGTACAGGCTGATCTTAATGAAGCCAGATCGGCTCTATTGCAACATCTCCAGAAGGAGCAACAAATCAAAGCCCTTAGGCTCAGACAACATTGCTTCGAACAGAGCAACAGGGCAGGGAAATTCCTTGCATGAGCTCTGGCCCACCAGAGACTTAAGACTTATGTCTATGAAGTCATGGACCACCACGGTGGAACACACCGAGAAGGATCTGCTGTAGCAGACACGTTTTGTGACTTCTACGAAACCTTATACAATCTACGTACAGGGGAGCCAGCAGGGCAAGACCAAATTCCTGGTAATACCCAGGAAAGAGATATTGTAAACTACTTACAGGGTATAGACATGCCCTGTCTGTCTCGGAATGAAGCAGAGCGACTTGAAGCACCGTTCACGATAGAAGAGATTTAGCGAGCAATTAAGCTCCTCCCAGGAGGCAAAACTCCTGGGCCAGATGGCTTTGGCATGCGTTATTACAAAACATTCCGAGATAGACTAGTGCCACACTTACTGACAGTGTTTAACCAACTGTCAGAGAGTTCCACCCTCCCAAGCTCCATGCTGGAAGCACATATCTCAGTTATACATAAACCCCCGAAACCTGAGAATCTACCCAGCAGCTACAGACTTATTTCACTCCTTAATTCGGATGTTAAAATTCTAGCAAAAATGATAGCCAACCGCCTTGCCAGACTACTGCCACAGCTGATCTCTACGGATCAAGTGGGATTTGTTCCGGGCAGAGAAGCCCGGGATAATACCCTTAGAGTACTGCAACTGATTTCTTACGCGGATCTTCACTAAGCTCCGTTGGCGCTTGTGTCCACGGATGCTGAGAAAGCATTTGATCGGGTGAATTGGTTGTTTATGCGACACACTTTGACAAAGCTGGGATTCGGCAATGGCATTATAAATACGATCTTCGCGTTATATTCGACACCAAGCGCTAAAGGTGCGTGTTAATGGTATGCTCTCGAGGCCTTTCCGGATCTCTAATGGGACGAGGCAGGGGTGTCCACTATCACCCCTGTTGTTCGCCTTAGTAATTGAAACTCTAGCCTGTAGGGTTCGTAGTAACCCTGACATAAAGGGACTGGTTGTAGGAAACAAAGAACATAAGTTGGCCATGTATGCAGACGACGTTCTAGTAACGTTGTCAGATGTGTCCATCTCGCTTCCAGCCCTATTGACGGAATTCACAGAATTTGGTCAGGCCTCAAACTTCCAGCTTAACCTATCCAAACCCGAAATCATGAACATTACTATACCGGCGGATGTTTTTGGGGAAGCATGTGATAACTGCCCACTTAGTGTGGCGAAACATCGCTTAAAGTACCTCGGGATCTTCCTGACCCCGATGATCTCTGGCATGGTTGATATGAATTATAAGCTAATTAGAGATACAGTGACAGATTATATGACCAGATGGAGGAACAAATCCATCTCGTGGATGGGTCGCATCCATGCGGTCAAAATGAATGTCCTACCAAGGATTCTTTATATCATGCAGGCACTCCCTCTCACAATGGCATTACCCTTTATCCATCAGATCCAGTCAGAAATGGAGACATATCTGGAAAGATATAAAACCTAGAATCAGGAAAGAAACAATGTACCTACCAGAGATAGGGGAGGGGCAGGAGTCCCTCTACTAAAGGCATACTTCCAAGCAATCATGGTCCAGAGACTGGTCCATTGGTGTTACAACCAATCAGATAAAGCCTGGGTAGAGTTGGACCGAGTACTTCTGCAGAGGGGAAATGTGGGCACCCTTGCCTGGATATCAGCAGAGAATTGAACACCTCTGATCAAACAATACCCCTTATTAAAAGATGTGTTCTGCACATGGGACTCACTGATCAAACGGGACAGATGCATCTCGTCCGTCCCGTCTCCGGTAACCCCGATATTTGATAACCCAGAAAATGCCTTAGCAAATAGAATACAGCCACAGAGAAGCACATACACACTGGCAGAAGCCGCTATATCTAATGCTTTTCATCAAGGCAAGATACTGACCCAGGATAAGCTAAAAGAGTGGGATACATGGCTGTTCTCCTCTTGGTTTAGAGTAGCGCAGTTTCATCATTATGTGAATGGACATAAAGATAAATCCCTCTTCACGAGAGAAAAAACACCACTGGAACATATTTGCACAGTGGCCCAAACACCTGGTCATCTGATATCTCGCCTTTACAAATTGTTGCTCGCAAGCAGTGATGAACACATACCCTCCTACACAAAAGCATGGAGTGCAGACCTTAACTTAGACATAGCCTCAAAAGACTGGTTACAGATTTTTAATAAAGCAAAAACTGCCTCAGTCTCGATGAGACTGCAGGAAATGCACTTTAAATTCCTAAGCCGGTGGTATCTGACTCCACAGAGGTTAAGCAAAATTTACCCACAAATGAACGGGGATTGCTGGAGGGTTGTGGGGAGGCCGGCTCAATAATGCATATCTGGTGGGCATGTCCACGGATACAGGAATTCTGGACAACAATATTCGCCGAGTGCAGCCGGCTCCTTGGGATAATATTGCCTCCAAACCCGAGCAATTTGATATACCACGCTCTCCCCAAGTTAGCAGTGGAAGCGAAACATAGGCTGTTTCTACTAATGCTAAATGGAGCTAAGAGCTTAATTCCGAAATACTGGAAATCTGTCAATGTGCCGAGCCTGAATGAATGGAAACATGGGGTCAGAGACCTGCTTGACCTAGAGAGGTTCCACTACCTCAAAACTGGAAAACTTGTACTACATGAACATATGTTAATGATCTGGGAGGGCAAAAATGTATGAAAGCCTGATGGGACCTAAACTAATTTGGTTGACCTGAGGTGTTGTGTCCTGGGGGTACACATGACAAGCTGTTAACGGGGGGAGGAATGATTGGATAGGCATTGGGACGATGGCCTCGGAATTATTCCAGTTCTGGGATTAGATCGCCCATGGTGTTCACCATCGCCTTCCCCTTTATCTTTATTTTCCCCCCCCCCCCTTTTTGTTTTTTTTTGTTTTTGTTTTTTTCCCCCCATTCCCTAACCTCCCTTCTCCTCCTCCTCTACTCTTTCTGACTCCTCTTCTTGCTTTTTCTTACCTTTTATTACCTATAAAGGGTATGACTTCATACCTATGAATATTTTTATACCTTGACCAACAGATATAATATACAGCCACGCTGTATAACACTACGCTAATGAAAGTGAACAGTGTACCAGAGATATGATTTTTAAGCACAATAAGAGATATGTTTGCACTGCATTGTATAAACAGGTTAATATCTCTGTAATGCTTGATTTGATGTTGCATTTAATTTTTCACTGTTTGTCTTTTAATACTGGTCACTCAATAAAGCTTTCTTATTTAAAAAAAAAAAAAAAAAAAAAAAAAAGCAGGAATGTGATGCATAGGAGCCGGACCATTTTTGGTTGAGAACCTGGGTTATGCTTGCTTATTGGAAGGTAAATGTAAGCCTCCAATAAGCAAGCACTATCCATGGTGCTGAACCTAAAATGGGCGGGCTGCTATGATTTACATTCCTGCTTTTAAAATAAAGATAGCTAGAGAACAAAGAAAAATTGATAATATTTGTAAATTAGAAATTTGCTTAAAATGTCATGCTCTATCTGAATCATGAAAGAAATAAATTGGGTTCAGTGTCCCTTTAAATTGTGTAGATTTTTTTTTTTTAGTAATTTTTTTTTCTGTGACAGATAAAATAATGTCACAGAGAATATATAGTGCTGAGGAGGCGTATGCCATTCTTGCATCAGAGTCAGATGCCTCTATGTCTGACTCAGACCCCAAATTTGACCCTGCCATATGCTCAGATACATCATTAGATGCAGTCTCAACTGATAGTAATGTATCTGCTAGCCCCCCCTGCCAGAAGGAGGCGTGTTGCTGCCATTGCCGCTGAAGAGTGGGTAACCCCTCATCTCCAGAGGCCAGATATCCCACCCTTCACAGCAAATCCTGGCATCAATATGGATGTTGCAGGATTTAGTCCCCAACAGTTTCTGGAGGTGTTTCTGGGTGATGATGTATTGGGGAACATTGTCGCCCAAACTACCGGTAATTTATATGCCCATCAGTTCCGTGCTGCAAAGCCTGAAACATATTTGGCAAAGCAGCGATGGACCCCCATCAATGTGCCAGAATTTAAAAAATTCTGGGCATTGACTTTGCTGATGGGCATCATAAAGAAACCCTCCATTCACTCCTACTGGAGCAGTAGCCCCATCTGCTCTACCCAAATTTTCTCCCAGAGTATGTCGAGGAAGAGGTATGAAATGATTCTACATTTCATGCACTTCAGCGACAACAGCCTGTGCCCCCCTAGGGAGCATGCCCAATTTGACAGGCTGTATAAAATGCGCCCCCTGATTAACCACTTTGCTGCCAGGTTTGCAGAGGCTTATACACCAGGAAGGAATATATGCGTGGATGAATCCCTGATGAAGTATAAGGGAAGGCTGGGATTCAAGCAGTATATTCCTTCCAAGCGCTCAAGGTATAGGGTTAAGGTGTATAAGCTCTGTGAGAGCAAGACTGGGTATACTCGGGCCTTCCGGGTGTATGAGGGAAAGGATAGTCACCTTGACCCTCCAGGTTACCCAGAACATATGGGAACCACTGGCAAGATCGTCTGGGACCTGATATTACCACTATTGAACAAAGGGTTCCACTTGTACTTAGATAATTATTATACAAGTGTCCTTTTGTTCAAGCTACTGTATTGCTTTGATACACTAGCTTGCGGCACAATTAAAAAGAACCGCGCAGGTTTCCCAGGACAACTTGTACGCACCCGGCTACGAAGGGGGGAGACCTCAGCTCTGCGCCAAGAGGAACTGTTAGCACTTAAGTACAGAGACAAGAAGGATGTATACCTTCTTACCACCATCCACACAGATAGGACAGTGGAGGTCTCTGTACGTGGCAGAGCTGAGATCATAAGGAAGCCAGTGTGCATCAAGGCTTATAACCGGCATATGGGTGAGGTTCATCTGGCAGATCAGCTGCTGCAGCCCTACCTAATTATGCAAAGGACAAGGGCCTGGTACAAAAAGGTTGCAATTTACTTACTGCAGATTGCAATCCACAACGCTTTTTGTTGTTCAAAAAAAGCAAACCCCGGAATAAAACAGACTTTTTTTTTTACAGTTTCAGCTCCAGATGATATGGGGGATTTTGTAACAAGATGCACCTGCTCCCCGGGCGGTGATGGTAGAGAGTAGAGTTGGGGCTACTGCCGCAAAGCAGAAACCACAAAAAAAATGCAGAGTCTGTACCAAGAGGAGGCAGAGAAGGGACACCATATATTACTGTCCTGATTGTCCTGGACAGCCTGGACTCTGCTTAAAGCGGTATCATACAATGGTCCATTTAAAAAAAAAAAAAAAATTAATTTGCTGCTTTTTTTGGTTATGTTCACTGTTAGAGTTTTGGTTTTTTACTTTTTCATTTCACTAGTCTATTTTTTATAATGTTCTAAAATTGGGGTTGTATTTTTTTTTTTTTTACCAAAACCCCTGTCAAACCTATGCATGGGGGACATAGGTGTACTCAGGGTGCCGTGCAGAAAACAATCTAGAGTGGTTTTTTTTGCAATAACTTACAGCAGTCTCTCCAAAATCAAAAAGCAATGTGTGTGTAAAAATGAAAATTGAAAAATTACCACCATACATTTTCTACAATTACTTTGGCTAAAACGGTTGCATCAAAGGCATCAAAGCACACCATATACAAAACCTTGGGGGTGTCAACATTTCAAAAATATACACTTTCATGGCAATAAATAAAACTGAGGTATGTGATAGGCCACAAACTAAAGATAGGCCTATCAGAAGAAACACTCTCACTTTTAACTAAAATTACAAGTCATAAAATTGTAACAGAACCTTCCCAAAATCCTGGCAAACCTATGCATGGGGGGCATAGGTGTACTCAGGAGGTCTTGCAGAATACAACCTGGAGTGTTTTTTTGCAATAACTTACAACAGGCTCTCCTAAATCATAGCCAAAAAGCAATGTATGTGTAAAAATGAAAAAATACCACCACACACTTTCTCCAATTTTTTTTGGCTAAAAGAGTTGCATCAAAGGCATCACAACACCCAATATACAGTACTTTGGGGTCTCAACTTCTGAAACATATGCACGTTCATGGCGAGCAAATAAATTGGGGCATGTAAAAAGCCCCCCAAAAGAAGGTATGTTAAATTTGAAAAAAATCACAAACACATGTCAGAAGTTTGACATTGCAAACCCCAAACAACCCAACAAATGTAAGCATAGGTAGTATCACTGTACTCAGGAGATCTTGCTGAACAAATATTGGGGTGTTCTTTGGCAGTAACACATGACAGGAACTGAGAATCCATGCCTAAAGTACAATGTGTGTGAAAAATAACAACACAAACAAATGACTACCCAAAAGTTTGACAAAGACTGTTGGTTGAATTAGTGTCTACATTTCAAAAATACATGGTTTGAGGGGGGTAAATTACACTGGCCAGCTTCAGAAATTACCCAAATAGGACATTGGTGCATGATGACAGATGTGAATATTCCAAGTTGAATAACTGGAATGCACCCCCTAAAAATCATAATGTATGCTTACCTGATAAATTTATTTCGTTTGTAGTGTATCCAGTCCACGGATCATCCATTACTTGTGGGATATTCTCCTTCCCAACAGGAAGTTGCAAGAGGATCACCTACAGCAGAGCTGTTATATAGCTCCTCCCCTAACTGCCATATCCAGTCATTCGACCGAAACTAGCCGAGAAAGGAGAAACCATAGGGTGCAGTGGTGACTGTAGTTTAATTAAAATTTAGACCTGCCTTAAAAGGACAGGGCGGGCCGTGGACTGGATACACCACAAGAGAAATAAATTTTTCAGGTAAGCATAAATTATGTTTTCTCTTGTTAAGTGTATCCAGTCCACTGATCATCCATTACTTGTGGGATACCAATATCAAAGCTAAAGTACACGGATGATGGGAGGGACAAGGCAGGTATTTAAACGGAAGGGACCACTGCCTGTAGAACCTTTCTCCCAAAAATAGCCTCCAAAGAAGCAAAAGTATCAAATTTGTAACATTTTGAAAAGGTATGAAGCGAAGACCAAGTCGCCGCTTTGCAAATCTGTTCAACAGAAGCCACATTTTTAAAGACCCAGGTGGAAGCCACAACTCTAGTAGAATGAGCTGTAATTCTTTCAGGGGGCTGCTGTCCAGCAGTCTCGTAGGCTAAACGTATTATGCTCCGAAGCCAAAAAGAAAGAGGTTGCCGAAGCCTTTTGACCTCTCCTCTGTCCAGAGTAAATGACAAACAGGGAAGATGTTTGACGAAACTCCTTAGTCGCTTGTAAGTAAAACTTTAAAGCACGGACTACGTCTAGATTATGTAACAGACGTTCCTTCTTTGAAGAAGGATTAGGACACAATGATGGAACAACAATCTCTTGATTGATATTCTTGTTAGAAACTACCTTAGGTAAAAACCCAGGTTTTGTACGCAAAACTACTTTATCTGAATGGAAAATCAGATAAGGAGAATCACATTGTAAGGCTGATAACTCAGAGACTCTACGAGCCGAGGAAATAGCCATCAAAAACAGAACTTTCCAAGATAAAAGTTTGATATCAATGGAATGAAGGGGTTCAAACGGAACTCCTTAAAGAACTTTAAGAACCAAGTTTAAGCTCCATGGGGGAGCAACGGGTTTAAACACAGGCTTAATTCTAACCAAAGCCTGAACGTCTGGAACCTCTGCCAGACGCTTGTGCAAAAGAATAGACAGAGCAGAAATCTGTCCCTTTAAAGAACTAGCTGATAGTCCTTTTTCCAAACCCTCTGGGAGAAAAGACAATATCCTAGGAATCCTAACCTTACCCCATAAATAATTCTTGGATTCACACCAATAAAGATATTTGCGCCATATCTTATGGTAGATTCTCCTGGTGACAGGCTTTCGTGCCTGTATTAAGGTATCAATGACTGACTCTGAGAAGCCACGCTTTGATAAAATCAAGCGTTCAATCTCCAGGCAGTCAGTCTCAGAGAAATTAGATTTGGATGATTGAAAGGACCTTGTATCAGAAGGTCCTGTCTCAAAGGCAGAGTCTAAGGTGGAAAGGATGACATGTCCACTAGGTCTGCATACCAGGTCCTGCGTGGCCACGCAGGCGCTATTAAGATCACCGATGCTCTCTCCTGTTTGATTCTGGCAATCAGTCGAGGGAGCAGAGGAAACGGTGGAAACACATAAGCCAGGTTGAAGAACCAAGGCGCTGCTAGAGCATCTATCAGCATCGCTTCTGGGTCCCTGGACCTGGATCCGTAACAAGGAAGCTTGGCGTTCTGTCGAGACGCCATGAGATCCAGCTCTGGTTTGCCCCAACGATGTATCAATTGAACAAACACCTCCGGATGGAGTTCCCACTCCCCCGGATGAAAAGTCTGACGACTTAGAAAATCCGCCTCCCAGTTCTCTACACCTGGGATATGGATCGCTGACAGGTGGCAGGAGTAAGTCTCCGCCCAGCGAATTATCTTGGATACTTCTAACATCGCTAGGGAGCTTCTGGTCCCCCCTTTGATGATTGATGCAAGCCACAGTCGTGATGTTGTCCGACTGAAATCTGATGAACCTCAGTGTTGCTAACTGAGGCCAAGCTAGAAGAGCATTGAATATTGCTCTTAACTCCAGAATATTTATTGGGAGGAGTTTCTCCTCCTGAGTCCACGATCCCTGAGCCTTCAGGGAATTCCAGACTGCACCCCAACCTAGAAGGCTGGCATCTGTTGTTACAATTGTCCAATCTGGCCTGTGAAAGGTCATACCCTTGGACAGATGGACCCGAGATAGCCACCAGAGAAGAGAATCTCTGGTCTCTTGATTCAGATTTAGTAGAGGGGACAAATCTGTGTAATCCCCATTCCACTGACTCAGCATGCATAATGTAGGCGCGCAAATGGCACTATGTCCATCGCCGCTACCATTAAGCCGATCACTTCCATGCACTGAGCCACTGACGGGCGCGGAATGGAGTGAAGAATACGGCAGGAATTTAGAAGCTTTGATAACCTGGACTCCGTCAGGTAAATTTTCATTTCTACAGAATCTATCAGAGTTCCTAGGAAGGACACTCTTGTGAGGGGTGATAGAGAACTCTTTTCCTCGTTCACTTTCCACCCATGCAACCTCAGAAATGTCAATACTATGTGTGTATGAGATTTGGCAATTAGGAACCGATGATGGTCTTTGTGAATAGGTATGTGAAGGTAAGCATCCTTCAAATCCACTGTGGTCATGAACTGACCCTCCTGGATCATAGGTAGGATGGTCCGAATAGTTTCCATTTTGAACGATGGAACTCTGAGGAACTTGTTTAAGATCTTTAGATCCAAAATTGGTCTGAAGGTTCCCTCTTTTTTGGGAACCACAGATTTGAATAAAATCCCTGTCCCTGTTCCGTCTGCGGAACTGGATGGATCACTCCCATTACTAGGAGGTCTTGCACACAGCGTAAGAATGCCTCTTTCTTTATCTGGTTTACAGATAATCTCGAAAGGTGAAATCTCCCTTGTGGGGGGGAAGCTTTGAAGTCCAGAAGATATCCCTGAGATATGATCTCCAACGCCCAGGCATCCTGAACATCTCTTGCCCACGCCTGGGTGAAGAGAGAAAGTCTGACCCCTACTAGATCCGTTACCAAATAGGGGGCCGTTGCTTCATGCTGTTTTAGAGGCAGCAGCAGGCTTTCTGGCCTGCTTGCCTTTGTTCCAAGCCTGGTTAGATTTCCAGGCCGGCTTGGATTGAGCATAAGTTCCCTCTTGTTTTGAAGCAGAGGAAGTTGATGCTGCACTTGCCTTGTAGTTTCGAAAGTCACGAAAATTAGACTGTTTGGCCCTTGATTTGGCCCTGTCCTGAGGAAGGGTGTGACCCTTTCCTCCAGTAATGTCAGCAATAATTTCCTTCAAACCAGGCCCGAATAGGGTCTGGCCCTTGAAAGGAATGTAAAGTAATTTAGACTTTGAAGTCACGTCAGCTGACCAAGATTTAAGCCATAGCGCTCTACGCGCCTGGATGGCGAATCCAGAATTCTTAGCCGTTAGTTTAGTCAAATGAACAATGGCATCAGAAACAAAAGAATTAGCTAGCTTAAGTATTCTAAGCTTGTCAAGTATTTCAGTCAATGGCGTAGCTGTCTGAAAAGCCTCTTCCAGAGACTCAAACCAGAACACAGCAGCAGCCGTGACAGGATCAATGCATGCAAGGGGCTGCAGGATAAAACCCTGTTGAATAAACATTTTCTTTAGGTAACCCTCTAATTTTTTATCCATTGGATCTGAAAAAGCACAACTGTCCTCGACAGGGATAGTGGTACGCTTTGCTAAAGTAGAAACTGCTCCCTCCACCTTAGGGACCGTCTGCCATAGGTCCCGCGTGGTGGCGTCTATTGGAAACATTTTTCTAAAAATTGGAGGGGGGAAAACGGCACACCGGGTCTGTCCCACTCCTTATTAATAATTTCTGTAAACCTTTTAGGTATAGGAAAAACGTCAGTACACACCAGCACTGCATAGTATTTATCCAGTCTACACAATTTCTCTGGCACTGCAATTGTGTCACAGTCATTCAGAGCAGCTAAAACCTCTCCAAGCAACACCCGGAAGTTCTCAAGCTTAAATGTAAAAGTAGACATATCTGAATCAGGTTTCCCAGAGTCAGAGACATCACAGACTGAAGCTCTCCTTCCTCAGCTTCTGCATATTGTGACGCAGTATCAGAGATGGGCCTTAAAACATCCGCGCGCTCTGTATTACGTCTAACCCCAGAGCTATCGCGCTTGCCTCTATATTCAGGCAGTCTGGCTAATACCGCTGACAGGGTATTATCCATGATCGCCGTCATGTCTTGTAAAGTAATCGCTATGGGCGTCTTTGATGTACTTGGCGCCATTCTAGCGTGAGTCCCTTGAGCGGGAGTCAAAGGATCTGACACGTGGGGGGAGTTAGTCGGCATAACTTCCCCCTCGTCAGAATCCTCTGGTGATATTTCTTTTAAAGATGAAGGCTGATCTTTATTATTTAAAGTGAAATCAATACATTTAGTACACATTCTCCTATGGGGTTCCACCATGGCTTTTAAACATAATGCACAAAGAGGTTCCTCTATGTCAGACATGTTTATACAGACTAGCAATGAGACTAGCAAGCTTGGAAAACACTTTAAATCAAATTAACAAGCAAATATAAAAAAAGTTACTGTGCCTTTAAGAGAAACAAATTTTGTCAAAATTTGATATAACAGTGAAAAAAGGCAGTTAAACTAACGAAATTTTTACAGTGTATGTAACAAGTTAGCAGAGTATTGCACCCACTTGCAAATAGATTATTAACCCCTTAATGCAAAAAACGGATTGACAAATGAAAAACAACGTTTTTTTGATAGTCACAATAAACTGCCACAGCTCAACTGTGGCTTTACCTTCCTCAATAAACGACTTTTAAAGCCTTTTGAGACATTCAGAGATGTCCTATACCATGCAGGGAACTGCTGAGGGAAGCTGGATGTCTCTGTCTGTAATTTTAAGTGCGCAACAAAGCGCTAAAATAGGCCCCTCCCACTCATATTACAACAGTGGAAAGCCTCAGGAAACTGATTCTAGGCAAAAATCAAGCCAGCCATGTGGAAAAACACTAAGCCCCAATAAGTTTGATCACCAAAGCATATATAAAAACGATTAAACATGCCAGCAAACGTTTTATATTGCATAATTATAAGAGTCTATAGCTCTCACAGTAAGCCTGTTACTAGTCGTTATTAAATCACTGTATTTAGGCTTAACTTACATTAATCCGGTATCAGCAGCATTTTCTAGCAAATTCCATCCCTAGAAAAACTTAAACTGCACATACCTTATTGCAGGATAACCTGCACGCCATTCTCCCTCTGAAGTTACCTCACCCCTCAGACATATGTGAGAACAGCCGTGGATCTTAGTTACTTCTGCTAAGATTATAGAAAAACGCAGGCAGATTCTTCTTCTAAATGCTGCCTGAGATAAAATAGTACAACTCCGGTACTATTTAAAAACAATAAACTCTTGATTGAAGAAAAAAACTAACTATATTACACCACTTTCCTCTTACTACCTCCTTCTATGTTGAGGGTTGCAAGAGAATGACTGGATATGGCAGTTAGGGAAGGAGCTATATAACAGCTCTGCTGTGGGTGATCCTCTTGCAACTTCCTGTTGGGAAGGAGAATATCCCACAAGTAATGGATGATCCGTGGACTGGATACACTTAACAAGAGAAATAAAGCCTTTTAGCCCCCAGAGAACCCAACACACCTATACATGGGTGGTATCACTGTACTCAGGAGATGTTGCTGAACACATATTGGGGTGTTATTTGGCAGTAACCCTTAACATTCTCAGGAAATGTATCCTTAAATTGCTATTTTGTCAAAAATATCACCACTTTTTTTCTTTCAAACTTTGGCATAGATTGGTGCTAAAATGGTTGCATGAAAGGAGTCAAAACGCCCCAAGTTTAATACCTTAGGGCGTCTTCTTTTTAAAAATATATACATGTGAAGGGCTATTCAGCTAAACACAAACACCGCAGAAATGTAAAAATAGCCTTGGTCCCAGACGGTCAACAAATGGAAAAGTGGTCTGGTCATGAAGAGGGTTAAAGTAATTTTTATTTATTTTTTTAAAGGGGCACTCAAGTCAAAACAAACATTTAAGATAGAGCATGCAGTTTTAAGACACTTTCCAATGTACTTCCATTATCAAGTTTTGCTAAGTCTTTTTATATTCACACTTTCTGGGGAACAAAATCCCACTGAGCATGTGCACAAGCTCACAGGGTATACGTATATTACTTTGTGATTGGCTGATGTCTGTCACATGATACAGGGGACCGGAAAATAGGAGAGAAAAAAATAAATTTATCAGAAAAAAAATAAATCTACTGCTTATTTGAAATTCAGAGTGTTATTGCATGTTTTTTATTATGTACTTGTTAATTATGCAATTACTGAATTTAGTGGTCCTTTAACTAGTATTTTAAAACATTTTCCGTTTGTTTTTTTCAGATATGGATATTTGTGTGCGTGTAGAAGTTACTTTATTTTTATGCTTGTGGAGGTGTGACCACCAACAGAGCTGTAGGAGTTATTATTTTCCACCATAGAACTGTTTATCCTTGAGTAACATGCATTTCCTGATTTTATATGGATTTCCTGGTTTCATATATATAAAAAAAAATAAGTTCCATTATGTTCTTTCATAAATATGGATTTTATGTTTGTTTAATCAGATCTATATTGAGAACATGATCATTGTAAAAAAAGTTAATTTTCACCTATTTCTTTGTCCTTTTAACAAAAAAACAAAACCAAAGAAATAAAATAGAAATATTGTCATTTAGCTGCAGCCGATTTAGAGGATATCAGCACTCCCTGCTTGTCATGGGGTGGTAACAGGGATGAGTAGTCGGGTCTGCAGTCAGCACAGACTTCCTGGTCCTGAAAAAGGACAAGTTTTAAGCCGGGGGCTAGAGCAACCTTCAGCACTACCCCAGAGGACAGGGTCTGTAGCAAAGGCATGCGGGCAATATTTCAATTGGTGTCATCAACCACAACAGCTGGCGTTCCGCTCGAGTATTGAGTACACTAACCAATTCCCACAAATTGCTAAGATACTAAAAAGGAACCTGTCTATTTTGGCAAATGTGTTGAATACCATAGGTCTGTGTAAATTTGTTTCTAAAAAAAAACGGTCACCCTAGCCACAAAACTAGCATTCAGCCTGTTAAAAAATATCAGGGAAAGGTAGTCACTGGTTGAGAACCAAGGGTAACTTTAAGTGTGGAGGTAGGGGTTGTTTGACATGTGATATGATAGATAAAAATAGCAACTTCAGGTCATCAGTAGATAACTTTGTTTATGATATTTATGTTATGCTAATTGCAGAACCACATTTGTGGTGTATCTGTTGGAGTGTCTGATTTTCCACTGTCAGTATGTTGGGAAAATGAAGAGACAGTTGGGTACTCGAGCTCGTAAACATTATAATGATGTTAAGAATTATAATAAAGATTCCACAGTGGCCGAACACTTCACAAATGTGGGCAATTTTTCCATAAAGGCCATTGATGTGGCAAAGTTACCAGTTAGGGGAGGCAATAAATTTAAGATCTTGGATAAAAAAGAGCTTTATTGGATTTATAAATTGAGAACGATAATTTCTAATGGTTTAAATAGGGAATGGGATATCAGTTATTTTGTTTGATTTAGACAGTTACACCACAGAGCTACCTTACATATCCCCTCAATGTCATTATTAACTAGTGGTATGTGCTGTTCACCAACTTCAATAAGTACTCTGTTGTATATGTCCACCTATATTTGAGGGTTATATAAGGATGGTATATTTTAAAACTAGAGTTTGTTAATACAGTGTTTGGATATCAAGGTATAGTAATATTGCCCCCTATTGTACCTAATCCCAGCTGATTACACATGAGAATCTAATGACATAAATGTTCTTTATCTTGTATTATGTGCACTGGAAAGATATAACTGTTTTATTATTTTAGCTTGTGTGCATTTACGGTTTTGTTTTTTTTTTGTATTTTCAAAAATGATGTATTGGCAAATGTGAGGGCATCTTGCCTATATAAGGATGTATGTTATGTGCAACCCTTGAGTCTATGATTAAGCGCCACTAGAGTGCGTGTCAGACTGCTTTTTTTTTTCCATGTCTGCCTAGGTATTAACTTTACTTAATAAACGTTCTTGTTTTTATATTTGACCCGGTTTGTGCAGCATTAACTTTGTTCATGTGGGCAATATTAGCTCATTCATATCAGTGGCACAGCAGAAACTTGTATCCTGGAAACTTTGTTTTAGTGAAGGAACTGTAGGGTGTACACAGAACTTCTTATTTAACTCAAGATGTCATAAGACTCTCCCTTTCTTACACACTGATTAATTAGCTGCCAGGAACCAGAGGAATTAGCAGCCTGGTGGTAAGCCACACAATAGTATATGCCACAATACAGCTGCAATGGTTCCCGATATGTTCTGTTTTAGCTGTCCTGGAGTCAACTTACTAACCAATCAAATCAGTGTTTGTCTTCTATACAACAATCTGGCTGCAGATTGCTGGATTGCCCAAACATTCAGATTTAGATAGAGCTTCCAATTTTAAGCAACTTTCCTATTTAGTTATATTACAAAATGTATTAAATTCTCTTGGTATTCCTTCTTGAAGTGGTCGCAATGCACTACTGGGAGTTAGCTGAGCACAGTGGATAACCCAATGACAAGTGGCATATATGTACAGCATCCAATCAGCGGCTATCTCCCAGCATTGCATTGCTGCTCCTCAGCCAACCTAGGAATACTTTTCAACAAAGGATACAAAGAGAATTACGCAAATTAGATAATAGAAGTAAATTGGAAAGTTCTTTAAAATTGTATGAGCTGTCTGAATCACAGAAGAAAATACTTGGGTTTTATGTCCCTTTAAATTAAAATGAGTTGCAGCTCCTACATTCCCTGGTTATATTATACAAACAAACAATTCATAATTCCCTTTTCCATTCTAAATGTATCAGATTAAATGTTTGTTTTATGCCCATAGTTATTATTTAAAGGTTTAGCTTTTGTGAAACTGCTTTGATGCTCTTATGGTGTCTCTAATTTAGTGCAGCATCTGAAGACGCTCTACAAATAACGGATAATGGTAATAATAATAATAATAATAATAATAAATAATAATAGTAATAGTGACCTTTCAAGTTATTTCCTGTCAGGGACAAATCTAGAAGCTGATGAGCCTTGGAGAAAAATTGTGGCATATACTCTTCCATTGTTCCTCTCACTCAACACACTTTATGTATGTTTGTATGAATATGAGAAATAAAAGACACACACAGGCCAAATTCAAATCATCATTTATATTCACATATAGATATAAGAATAAAGACCATCAGAAGTCAATGTAATTAGTAATGGCGAGGCACGTAAATAAAACAAAATCAAGACAAACTGTAATGTTTTCGGGGAATTACAATCTTCAGACACACAATGACACTGCTTGTGATTAGATATTTAAAGGGACACTGAACTCAAATTTTTTCTTCCGTGATTCAGATAGAGCATGCAATTTTAAGCAACTTTCTAATTTACTCCTATTATGATTTTTTTTTTTCTTCATTCTCTTGCTATCTTTATTTGAAAAAGGCATCTAAGCTTTTTTTTGTTTCAGAACTCTGGACAGCACTTTTTTTATTGGTGGATGAATTTATCCACCAATCAGCAAGAACAACCCAGGATGTTCACCAAAAATGGGCTGGCATCTAAACTTACATTCTTGCATTTCAAATAAAGATACCAAGAGAAGGAAGAAAATTTGATAATAGGAGTAAATTAGAAAGTTGCTTAAAATGTCATGCTCTATCTGAATCACGAAAGAAAAAATGTGGGTTCAGTGTCCCTTTAAAGTGATAGTAAATCCAAGCATTTAACAAACACTAGGATTTACCATCAATAAAAATCAATGGGAGTTACATTCAACTGTGTAGAATAGGATGCACAGCACTAAATTCAGCCACTCCGACCGCCCACGGCACAAAGATCTCCTTCAATGAGGTGACATTTGCACCTCTGAACCAATAGTGGTGCGTGTCAACCGACAGGTTTCTGTATGCACCGATATTTGTTCAGAGATACAAGCGGCACCTCATTGGTAGAAAATCGTTGTGGCGTGGGCAGTCGGAGCCACTGAATTTAGGGCTGTGCAATGGCACCGAAAGGGTGAGAGTTTATCAGCCTTTTTTACACGGTTGATTAATGAAATTCCCTTTGTTTTTTAGTGGGGGCAAATCCTAGCGTTTGATTTACCATCACTTTAAGCATCACTCAACACTTTCCTTTTATCCTTTTTCAGTTTTTTATCACTACATAATAATAATAATAAACTCCTGATCCTGTCCGACCTAAATACACCAAAGTTTACTTGTATAGGTTTGTCCCTTTCCACAGTAAAGCAGAAGAAATTGCTGTTATCAGGAAGTAGGAAGCACAAAACCAATTCTTCATTGTCCATCCCCATAGCCAGCTGGAGTCATTACTCCACGTGGCATCACTACGTGCGTATGAGTGGATGTCACAGTAAGCAAGGACTTCAATGCTAATGCAGGGATTGTGTTGTATTTGAGTCTGTGGCTGGGGTGTAAATGTCCATTTCTTAGCTCCAAGACCACTTGCAGGGAAAAATGCTGTCATTCAAATGAGGGATCACTTGCCCCCTATGTTGTAGCTGAGCACCATTAAAAACAGTGGCAATTGCCCCCCTAAAAACAAGGTAATTTCTAGTGGTGGAGCACTGGGGCTATTGTAGAGCCCCTATCTTTATTTAAATAGGATGTAAAGGGATTGAAAGACTTCATGTGAAAGAGAGAATGGTCATACCCCATCTTATTTTCAGATGATCACCACTGCATTGTCTGACAGGAGGAAGGGCACCTTTACAGCCCCTATTCCCTGCAAAATAACATTAAGGGGTATGAGACACCAGTTTGGAAAGATATTTACTGCATAAGGGGCATTGGCTCCAAAGGAGCCCTTTATCACCTTAGGGCAGCATAAAACACACATACAACCAATACCACTCCTATGAAAAAAGAGGATTACTCATTTTCAAATAAGGAATTCTCATATCCCGCAGGCGAGTGCCATAGAAATTGTAGTCATTTGTCAACATTTACGGTGCTCTATGCTTTAAAAAAAAAGAGAGACCAACCTAAAAGAAGAACTAGAGTGCAACTGGCCTCTCTTTTCAAAGAGGAAGAAGCCCTGCTTTTAAAAGAGGGGTCACATATCCAGGTGGTTATCACGTGGATCACATGTTAACAGTGATCACATAACAGAACCACAGGGATATGGAACATTATCAGGGAATGGGGTATCCTCTATACTACCCCCATCCTCAATCTTTAGACCACTTATTTGAAAGCAGCAATACTCCTCTTTCAAATGAGTTATCCTGTGTCCATCCAGCTGCCAGCTGACCGACAATACAATAAGACCCACAGTACTGGCTTTATTTTGGCGGTTCTGGTCATTTTGAAGGAGGTCTTTATTATTGCCTCACCATAGAAACATAAGAAATATATATATTTCCTGCTGAGAGTGTTGTTTATGTCTTGCCATCACTATTAGCATTTGTTGATTATTGTTCTATTGCTAATTTATGACTACTATCAGAATTTATTGAGATTTTATATTTTATTTTTTCATTATTTTTTGCTCTCTTTTTTTAACACTGGTATTTTATATGTCATTCACTAGTATTGTGTTATATTTGTTGTTAATTCTTTTATATATTGATTAGCAACAGCTGATTTTTATATTTACACTGTCACTTTATATTTATCTTGATAATATTTTTAACACATTTTAATACACTTGATTACATATATATTATAGGTATACTAAATTTTACTTCGATTAAGTATTTGTCTGCCACATTGGGCACTTTTCATAAGTTGGACAGATTAGATATTTTTTAGCAACTAAATTATTTTCTAGTTCAGCCTGTATAATTAGTCTTATCTGGTCTGACAGTTTTATCTGATCTGACATTTTATTATTATTTTTTCTTATTGTGGATTAGATTCTTTTTATTTTTCCAACAGCAGTTTGTTATTATGCACATCACTATTATTTTATTAGTGAAATATTGTTACTCTCACTTTCACAGTAATTACACAGAATAGATTATTTATTCACATTTGTTCTGACTAGTAATTAGACAATGTTTTCCATGAGTGAAAGGACCAATAAGAGGCTAATGCTGGTCTCACATGTTGAATCCATCTGTCCTGCTGCTAATACAGAAAATAATATAGAAAACCTATCTATTAAAGGGACAGTCAACACTTACTTTAACATGTTTTTATATTGAAAATAACAAAACGGAGGTCCGCCTACACTATACCCCTCCTGCCTTGCTGCCTTGCTTCTGTCCTAATCAGCGGCGCTAACTACTCTAATACCCGGTAAATATGGATGCCGGACTCCCCCCACCATTACGTAGCTGCCTTCTTCTTCAACTGATAAGCAAATCAGAATCCAGGCATCGGACAGAAATTGCAAGCGCGTGCAATTTCAGTCCGAGGACTGGATTCTGATTTGCTTATCAGTTGAAGAAGAAGGCAGCTACGTAATGGTGGGGGGAGTCCGGCATCCATATTTACCGGGTATTAGAGTAGTTAGCGCCGCTGATTAGGACAGAAGCAAGGCGGCAAGGCAGGAGGGGTATAGTGTAGGCGGACCTCCGTTTTGTTATTTTCAATATAAAAACATGTTAAAGTAAGTGTTGACTGTCCCTTTAATGCATTATTTGCAAAACTAGAGGATTCAATCAATATAGAATGTAGGCATTGGTTGGATGCCGAGATGTTGCAAAAATATTTAGATAAAAAACAAATACCACGCGGGTTAAGATTGTTGGCCCTGAACACCAAATGGGAAGAAGCTTTGCATGTCTGTTCGACCACTCATGAATATCTTAATTGCACATAGGAAAGCATTGGTTGAACACACATCTAAAGAAATAGACTCCATTCAGAATTGTCTGGATAAATTTAAAAATTCCAGACTGTATGATGAATTAAATTCTATGGTTCTAGAAAAAACAGTCTTTCCAAAAAGAACTTATGGCTATAAAAAAAAAAATCGCAAACTTATGAGAGATGAGGAAGACTATCAGAAGGGTCAAATACATACTTATAATAAAAATAAAGATAAAAAACCGAATACACCAGGCCCCCATGGAGTGGTAGAACAAGAGATTCAACAAAGAGTTAATCGTCCCGAGACACCTTTAACAGGTGATTATAAGGGTAGAAATGATGATTGGACAGTGGTTAACTATTCTAAAAACAAAAATAAAAATAGGAACACTGTCTCTAATCAAAATAAAAATTATGTTCAAAATACATATCATTATAGGGATAATGGTTATAACTATGATGAGCCTAATCAGGATCTCCCCAGACACCTTGAATACCAAAATAGGAGGCAACCCCAGCATTATAATTTCCCCAGACACTATGAGTACCATAATAAAAAACAACCCCCGAATTCCATTTATTCAACATATAGACAACATTATAACCATAATGACCAATCGGGAGCTAGAGGCCATAATTATGACCATTATCACTCTAAACCACATACCTCAGACTACAAATCATATAGTACTAGGTCCAATGCCAATAGGAATCGTCACCAAACACAAACTTGGTACATTTTAATTATCCTTCCCCGAGCCAAGAATCTGGCCATGTAAGAGGTCATTTTGCTAAAAATCAAGGCTCTTGGCATAACATAGAGGCTCCCCCCTCTGATCGTCAGCACATTCATAATAGACCAGTGGTCAATAATGGCATTGATCGTCGGCAGATTCATAATAGACCAGTGGTTAATAATGACACTGTCCAACATCACACTGAAAATAATCGCCATCCTAATTCTAATTTGAGTTCCCATTACAATAATACAAACCAAGCAGGGCCTTCTACCAACAACTCTTCCCCACATTTTTTAGAGTCAGGTCCCAGACAACCGTTGTGGAAACAGAAAACAATTGCCAGTTACCTAGAGCCTGTGGTCTCCCTCACTGCCCCCCAAAAGGCAAAAGACCCCACGGAAACGAGGGGGTAGAGGAAGAGGCACAGCCCTCAAAGAGGCACGACTACAGACCCTGAGCAAAGGCATTTTCAACTTATCATCACACACTTTAACAAGTGATGAGATACGGGTCCTAGGCAAGGGCCTTTCCTATAGTCCGACTAACAAACATAATGTCTTTTCACTTTTCGTTGATTTAATTCAATTCACACAAAAATTGTCTATGCAGAACTATTTTGCTGAAAAAACTCTGAAAAATAACACAATGAGGCCCATTATAACTAACTCTATGGAAGGGAGACTTAGACAACAAATAATTCCCACATATGAACCTGACTCTTTGATTGATCAACTATGTGATGGTTACATACACACATCATTCAAAAATAAGTCTAACTTTATGCCACAGCTTACTAACAATTCACATATTGAAATATTCAGGCAACTAGTTAGTGATGACTTTGAGAAAATATCAAAAAGAAACTTTAGCCAGGATAACTTGTTTCCTAATGAGAAAAGAGCATTGCTAGGACTGAAAAGTAATAAATCCCTCGTTATAAAAGTCAGGCCGACAAGGGTGGAGGAGTGGTCCTTCAAGATTTAGATGACTACCTATTGGAGGCTAGAAAGATATTACACGACACTGCATATTATGTGAAACTTAATTCAGACCCGACTATTAGATATATATCTATTCTCAAAGATATTATAGAGTCTGCTTTTGAGGAGGGTATATTCTTGAAGAAGGAAAAAGAATATTTGGTCCCCATTGAACCTAATCAGGCTTTTTATTACCACCTTCCAACGGTGCATAAGAATTGTTTGTGCCCACCGGGCCGGCCAATAATAGCATGGATCGGTAGTTTGACTGATAATGTGTCCTCATATGTGGACCATTTTTTACAGAGATATGTTTTGGGTTTGGAATCCTATATTCGGGACTCAACTGATCTACTCCAAAAGCTGGAATCATATTGCATTACACCTGATATGATTTGGGTAACATGTGATGTCCAGGCTCTTTATTCGAATATCCCTCACGAACTTGGCCTGTTGGCTGTCTGAGTATTTAGAGCAGGATTTCTATCTACCAGAGTCCCAAAGAAAGTTTCTACTTGATCTTATTTCTTTTATCCTGAGACACAATTATTTTGTGTTTTAGGATGAATTTTTCCTCCAAACTAGAGGAACTGCCATGGGTACCAGGTTCGCCCCCAGCTACGCGAATCTGTTCATGGGTTCATTTGAACAACAATACATTTGGGGCGAGCCTGGTATTCTATGGCAGATATATAGACTATCTTATCTTTATTTGGAGGGGTGAGCAGTCTTCTGCCAATCTGTTTGTTGACCATTTAAACTCCAATGATAGGGGTCTAACTTTCACAAGCTCTATAGATGAAAAATCAACTGTATATTTGGATCTGAACCTTTGTTTTACTGAGGGGAAAGTTACCAGTACCACCTTCTTTAAGACAGTAGATTGCAACAGTTATTTAGATTTTAGGAGTTGTCACTATCATCCCTGGAAACAAAATGTACCTTATGGTCAGTTCAAAAGAGTTCGCCGCAATTGCAGCTCTTTATCTGACTTCGAGTCTCAGAGTGTGGTTTTGAAAGAACGTTTAGGGAAAAAAACTATCCTGCACATTATTGAAAATGGTTATTCAAGGGCAAAAAATAACGATAGAGATAAATATTTCTCTAACTCCATTAAACAGTCAGGAGCAAATACCAACGATATAAATAAGGACCCTTTATTTATAACCCAGTTTAACTGTAATCACAATCTAATCAAACAAATTGTGACTAAACATTGGAACATCTTGCTCAAGGACCCTATCTTGAGCAAACTAATAAGGAACAGACCAAAAGTAGTTTACAGAAGGGCCCCTACTCTTAAAACACTGTTAGCTCCAAGCAAGGTAGTGAAACACAGACAACTGCCATCTAGTGTTAAATCTGCATAATTTCTATCACAATCTGGTTTGTTCAAATGTAGATCAACCAGATGCAAGATGTGTAAATTTATTGGTGACAAACAAAAGAGCTATAAGTCTAGTGTCACCAACAAATCTTATACTATCATTGGCCATGCTTCTTGCGCCTCGAATTACGTAGTATATTTACTTACGTGTATTTGTGGGGTGCAATATGTTGGGCGCACATGTAGGCGCCTCAGCACAAGATGGTCTGAACACCAACGAAATATGAAGAAAAATTAGAGACTACATAGTGTTTCGAGACATTGTAATGATGTCCACAATGGTGATATTAATTGCTTTTCTGTGATCCCTATTGAACTTATACCCAAGTCCCATTTATATAATCGATTCTTCAGACTCAGACAGAGGGAGACCTATTGGATTCACATGCTGAAGAGTATGCACCCTGATGGCTTAAAGTTATGTGTAGATTTGGCTGCTTTTCATTAGCATCCCTTTAATCGTTTCCCTCTGTCTGAGCCTGACTAGGGTCCCTCTTTTACCTAAGATTTGTTTTCACATTCAATTTAGATTAAGATTTATATATATTTCTAGTACAAAAGTCATCTATTTGTATCATACCATATGAATTAATATTTATGAGCCATATGATGTTTAATGTTTTTTCTAAAAAAGTGTTACGATTTTATTATGAGTTATGTATTTTGTATTTTTAATTTGCTGTGTTAAGCAGATTTCAATATATATATCCTTATAGCACAAACTCTGCAGATACCCAATCAGCATCCCAGTGAAAGCAGTATATTTTTGGTTAGGATTTCTTTCTTTTTTCTGGTTTTATTATAGACATATTGATTTAGATCTTCATTATCACTATTAACTTTTGTAATATTATTTAAGACTTTTGTATATATATTTTTAACACATATGTTCTTATTGTGTATCAAATAATGGTCACTGACTATGTTGACTTTAGATTTATATCAGAATCATATTTTGCAAAGTAGGCTATATCGTATCATTTAAGACCTTTTGTATATATATATTTTTAACACATATGTTTTTATTGTGTATCAAATAATGGTCACTGACTATGTTGCTTTTAGATTTATATTAGAATCATATATGATAGAGTATGCTATATCGTATTATTAATGTTACTATTACTTATGGGTTATTCACATCCATCACGGCTCGCACTACCTGAACACGCCTCACTTACAGGATCCTTGCGATTGGCCTAGATAACTCCATTTGGGAGCTCTCCTACTGGATAAGGGAGGGGTGTGCATGTAGGTCGGCTTGCGATTGGTCCACTTCTTTGTCAAATAGAGCAGGATATCAATGTTCATTATAAGCCTGATGAAACGACCGGAGGGTCAAGAAACGCGTTGCTTATTGCTGCATATTTTTTAAACTTTTATTTATGTTTTTTAATAAACTTTTGAGTTTCTGATATTCCTGCTCTACGTTTGACGTTATTCGGTTGGCTCGCCAACCTGTCCATCATACTGCCAAGGCCGGTGATTGGGTGATTCACGGACAGCTCCCCTGTGACGTGGTCCTGCTAGCTGCTGCCGATTGGGTCTCGGATTCCTCGTGCTAATCCAGCTTGTGTGTCTGTCGGGCGACTAAGGTCCCGTCCTGCGCTGTGAGGCATACGTTTATGCCGCTACTTTTGCGAGTACCCTCGCTCTGGGCTGCTATACTATTTTTTCTTTTTTGCTGAGCGATACTGTCCCATAAGGCGCCTCTGTTTTCTGCCTCAAGATCATCTTCATTTCAACTAGTTTCTTATCATTGCGCACCTCTTCAAGAGAGTCCATTTTCTCTTTTTTTTCATATAAGAAATAAGGTGCCTCATGTCCATTATTACTATGCCAATCACTAGATCCGCTGGTAACAACTTCTAGCCCTATTTTGTTGTGTAAGGGCTCACAGATCTGTGTTTCATATACATGAGTCAAAACAAATAGGAGAAACTGGGTGAATACAAAAATATATTTTGTGAAATGATATATAGAAGGATTTTTGATGCAACTATAATTAATTGTTAATTAACAGTATAGATATAAGAAAGAAAAAAATCTTGGTATTTTGGTAAGGTGAACTGATGCTAAATGTTGGACAATAAAATGTGTGAAATATTTGGGAAATAATAGAAAGGTTTTATTTTTATTTTTTTTGCATTTCATTTGGAAGTGCTTTCAAATATTACATTTTGTCTGCAAACTAAAGTTATTTTCTGTTGAGCATGACTTATGTGGTTAGCTTAAAGGGTAAATACATTGTGTTCTAAACACCATTAGCACATGGGTGTGAATGGAGATGGTTCAGCACTAAAGGGGCTAAAGTGAAAAAAGAGGTGCAATGGGCACCTAGTTAACTGTTGCTCACTGGCTAAAATGGACAACTGTCACATAAAAAGGTGTTGTATTCTGCCCAGTAATATCCATAAAAAAAGCACTTTAAATACATTTATAAAACATAATTTATGTAAGAACTTAGCTGATAAATTAATTTCTTTCATATTGGCAAGAGTCCATGGGCTAGTGACATATGGGATATACAATCCTACCAGGAGGGGCAAAGTTTCCCAAACCTCAAATGCCTATAAATACACCCCTCACCACACCCACAATTCATTTTAACGAATAGCCAAGTAGTGGGGTGATAAAGAAAGGAGTAAAAAGCATCAACAAAGGAATTTGGAAATAATTGTGCTTTATACAAAAAAATCATAACCACCATAAAAAGGGTGGGCCTCATGGACTCTTGCCAATATGAAAGAAATTAACTTGTCAGGTAAATTCTTACATAAATTATGTTTTCTTTCATGTAATTGGCAAGAGTCCATGAGCTAGTGACGTATGGGATATCAATACCTAAGATGTGGAACTCCACGCAAGAGTCACTAGAGAGGGAGGGATAAAAATAAACAGCTATTTTCCGCTGAAAAAATAATCCACAACCCAAAAAGTACATTTATGCTTACCTGATAAATTAATTTCTTCTATGGTACGACGAGTCCACGGATTCATCCTTTACTTGTGGGATATTATCCTCCTGCTAACAGGAAGTGGCAAAGAGCACCACAGCAGAGATGTCTATATAGCTCCTCCCTTAGCTCCACCCCCCAGTCATTCAACCGAAGGTACAGGAAGAAAAAATGAGAAACTACAAGGTGCAGAGGTGACTGAAGTTTAAAATCAAAAAATATAATCTGTCTTAAAATGACATGGCGGGCCGTGGACTTGTCGTACCATAGAAGAAATTAATTTATCAGGTAAGCAGTCTTGTATGCCAAACGGATGATTCTTTTCAGCCAAAAAGAAAGAGAGGTAGCCGTAGCTTTTTTACCTCTATGTTTTCCAGAATAGACAATAAACAAAGAAGATGTTTGACGGAAATCTTTGGTTGCTTGCAAGTAAAACTTCAAAGCACGAACCACGTCCAAGTTGTGCAACAGACGCTCCTTCTTAGAGGAAGGATTAGGACACAGAGAAGGAACAACAATTTCCTGATTGATATTCCTATTAGTAACAACTTTAGGAAGGAATCCAGGTTTGGTACGCAAAACCACCTTATCAGCATGGAAAACAAGATAAGGCGAGTCGCATTGCAATGCAGATAGTTCAGAAACTCTTTGAGCCGAAGAGATAGCAACTAAAAACAGAACTTTCCAAGATAGAAGCTTAATATCTATGGAATGCATGGGTTCAAACGGAACCCCTTGGAGAACTTTAAGAACTAAATTCAAACTCCATGGCGGAGCAACAGGTTTAAACACAGGCTTGATTCTAACTAAAGCCTGACAGAACGACTGAACGTCTGGAACATCTGCCAGACGCTTGTGCAGTAGAATTGATAAAGCAGATATCTGTCCCTTTAAGGAACTAGCTGATAGCCTCTTCTCCAATCCTTCTTGGAGAAAGGACAAAATCCTAGGAATCCTGATCTTACTCCATGAGTAGCCTTTGGATTCACACCAATAAAGATATTAACGACATATCTTATGATAAATTTTCCTAGTGACCGGCTTTCAAGCCTGAATCAAGGTATCTATGCCCGACTCGGAGAAACCCCGCTTGGATAAAATCAAGCGTTCAATCTCCAAGCAGTCAGCCGCAGAGAAACTAGATTTGGATGCTGGAACGGACCTTGAATCAGAAGGTCCTGTCTCAGTGGCAGAGTCCATGGTGGAAGAGCTGACATGTCCACCAGGTTTGCATACCAAGTCCTGCGTGGCCACGCAGCTGCTATCAAAATCACTGAAGCTCTCTCCTGTTTGATTCTGGCAATCAAACGAGGAAGGAGAGGAAATGGTGGAAACACGTAAGCCAGGTTGAACGACCAGGGTACTGCTAGAGCATCTATCAGTACTGCCTGAGGATCCCTTGACCTGGACCCGTAACAAGGAAGTTTGGCGTTCTGACGAGACGCCATCAGATCCAATTCTGTGGTGCCCCATTGCTGAATCAATTGTGCAAAAAACTCCGGATGGAGTTTCCACTCCATCGGATGAAAAGTCTGATGACTTAGAATATCTACTTCCCAGTTCTCCACTCCTGGGATATAGATTGCTGATAGATGGCAAGAGTGAGTCTCTGCCCATCAAATTATTTTGGTAACCTCTATCATCGCTAGAGAACTCTTTGTTCCCCTCTGATGATTGATATATGCTACAGTCGTGATATTGTCCGACTGGAATCTAATGAATCTGGCCGAAGCCAGCTGAGGCCACGCCTGAAGCACGTTGAATATCGCTCTCAGTTCTAGAATATTTATCGGGAGGAGAGCCTCCTCCTGATTCCACAAACCCTGTGCTTTCAGGGAATTCAGACTGCACCCCAGCCCAATAGGCTGACGTCCGTCGTCACTATGACCCATGCTGTCCTGCGGAAACACATTCCCTGGGACAGATGATCCTGTGACAACCACCAAAGAAGAGAGTCTCTCGTCTCTTGATCCAGATTTATCTGAGGAGATAAATCTGCATAATCTCCATTCCACTGTTAGAGCCTGCATAGTTGCAGTGGTCTGAGATGCAAGCGAGCAAACGGAACTATGTCCATTGCCGCTACCATTAGTCCGATTACCTCCATACACTGAGCCACTGACGGCCGAGGAATGGAATGAAGAGCTCGGCAGGAGGTTAAAATCTTTGGATTTCCTGACCTCCGTCAGAAAAATTCTCATGTCCGAATCTATCAGAGTTCCCAGGAATGGAACTCTTGTGAGGGGGATAAGTTTACTCTTTTTTACGTTCACCTTCCACCCGTGAGATCTTAGAAAAGCCAACACGATGTCTGTGTGAGACTTGGCTAGTTGGTAAGTCGATGCCTGAATTAAGATATCGTCCAGATAAGGCGCCACTGCTATGCCCCACGGCCTTAGAACCGCCAGAAGGGACCCTAGCACCTTTGTGAAAATTCTGGGAGCTGTGGCCAATCCGAAGGGAAGAGCCACAAACTGGTAATGCTTGTCCAGAAAGGCAAACGTGAGGAACTGGTGATGATCTTTGTGGATAGGGATGTGTAGATACGCATCCTTTAAGTCCACGGTGGTCATATATTGACCCTCCTGGATCATTGGTAAAATAGTCTGAATGGTCTCCATCTTGAAGGATAGGACCTTGAGGAATTTGTTTAGGATCTTGAAATCTAAAATCGGTCTGAAGGTTCCCTCTTTTTTGGGAACCACAAACAGATTGGAGTAGAACCCCTGCCCCTGTTCTGTTTTCGGAACTGGGCAGATCACTCCCATGGTATATAGGTCTTTTACACAGTGTAAGAACGCCTCTCTTTTTGTCTGGTTCACAGACAATTGAGAAAGATGGAAACTCCCCCTTGGAGGAGTATCTTTGAAATCTCGAAGATACCCCTGGGTAACAATTTCTAAAGCCCAGGAGTCCTGAACGTCTCTTGCCCAAGCCTGAGCAAAGAGAGAAAGTCTGCCCCCTACTAGATCCGGTCCCAGATTGGGGGCTACCCCTTCATGCTGTCTTGGTGGCAGCAGCGGGCTTCTTGGCCTGTTTACCCTTGTTCCAAGTCTGGTTAGGTCTCCAGACTGACTTGGATTGAGCAAAATTCCCCTCTTGCTTTGCAGCAGGGGAAGAGGTAGAGGGACCACCTTTGAAGTGTCGAAAGGAACGAAAATTATATTGTTTGGTCCTCATCTTATTTGTCATATCCTGAGGAAGGGCATGGCCTTTCCCTCCAGTGATGTCTGAAATTATCTCTTTCAGGCCCGAATAGGGTCTTACCCTTGAAAGGGATAGCTAAAAGCTTAGATTTTGATGACACATCAGCAGACCAGGACTTAAGCCATAACGCTCTACGCGCTAAAATGGCAAAACCTGAATTCTTTGCCACTAATTTAGCCAGTTGAAAAGTGGCATCTGTAATGAAAGAATTAGCTAGCTTGAGAGCCCTAATTCTATCTAGATTATCATCTAATGGGGTCTCAACCTGAAGAGCCTCCTCCAGAGCCTCGAACCAAAAAGCAGCTGCAGTAGTTATAGAAACAATGCACGCTATAGGTTGCAGAAGAAAACCCTGATGAATAAATATTTCCTAAAGAAAATAAGGTGGAGGGAGCTATTTCTACCCTGGCTAAGCGTACAACTATATCTATTGAGGACAGTTGTGGTTTCAAAGATCCTATGGATACAAAATTAGAGGGTCTCCTAAAGAAAATATTTATTTATCAGGGTTTTCTTCTGCAACCTATAGCACGCTATAAACCCTGATGAATAAATATTTTCTTTAGGAAACCCTCTAATTTTGTATCCATAGGATCTTTGAAAGCACAACTGTCCTCAATAGGTATAGTTGTACGCTTAGCCAGGGTAGAAATAGCACCCTCCACCTTAGGGACCGTCTGCCACGAGTCCCGCATGGTGTCTGATATGGGAAACATTTTCTTAAAAGTAGGAGGGGGAGCGAACGGAATACCTGGTCTATCCCACTCCTTAGTAACAATGTCCGAAATCCTCTTAGGGACCGGAAAAACATCAGTGTAGGCAGGAACCTCTAGAAATCTGTCAATTTTACACAATTTCTCTGGAACTACAATAGGGTCACAATCATCCAGAGTCGCTAAAACCTCCCTGAGCAATAAGCTGAGGTGTTCTAGTTTAAATTTAAAAGCCGTCATATCCGAGTCTGTCTGAGGGAACATCTTTCCTGAATCAGAAATTTCTCCCTCAGACAGCAAATCCCTCACCCCCAACTCAGAACATTGTGAGGGTACATCGGATATGGCTAATAAAGCGTCAGAGGGCTCAACGTTTGTTCTCACACCAGACCTACTGCGCTTCCCCTGCAACCCAGGCAGCTTATATAAAACCTCTGTGAGGGTAGTATTCATAACTGCGGCCATATCTTGCAGGGTGAAAGAATTAGACGCACTAGAAGTACTCGGCGTCGCTTGTGCGGGCGTTAATGGTTGTGACACTTGGGGAGAATTAGATGGCATAACCTGATTCCCTTCTGACTGAGAATCATCCTGCGACATACTTTTAGTAGCTAAAATATGTTCTTTGCAATTTATTGACCTTTCAGTGCAAAAAAAGCATAAACGTTCTGCAAAACTGCTTTAAAATGCACCAAATTTTTCAAATTATTGCATGCAGACTCAATGTGTAGTTAAGTTTGCCCCACAACATTTAACCCTTTATTGTGCAAACCGGATTGAAATGAGGCCTAAATCAGGAAAAAAACACCCCCAGCACCTTGCCACAGCCCTGCTGTGGCGCTTACCTGCCCTCAGGGATAGTAAATATGGGGTATTTTGGCCCAAAACATTCACAGGGCCCTCAGGAGTTGGAGCTTGCCGTTTGCCGAGTGAAAACAACTGCGCATCTGAGACACGAAAATAGGCCCCGCCCATCTCACTCGATGTCTCTACAGCCTCAAAGAACCGCACCAGAGCGGTTTTAAACTAGCCATGTGGGTTCTGAGACCCAAAAAAATAAGCCAAGTGTACCCTCAATAAAGTTGCCCAAAAACGTTATTGCCCACAAAACATTAACATCACTCCCAGTTCATAAAACGTTTGCCCACAAACATTCAAAACTCAGTGTCAACCATTTTTTAATTTGTCCCTTATGCAAGCTTAGTAGCTCTTAGGATTGCTGCTTACCTTTTCCCTCATGGGGATACTGTCATCCTTTCTGAAATACACAGTCTCTCCAGAAAAAATGACTGAACATACCTCACTGCTGTATAGCATGAAAACGTTCCTCACACTGAAGTTTCCTGTACTCCTCATCCTCTGTGGGAACTGCACTGGATCTTAGTTACAAATGCGAAGATCATCATCCTCCAGGCAGAAGTCTTCATCTATCTGCTGCCTGAGAGTAAATAGTACACACCGGTACCATTTAAAACAAAAAACTCTTGCTTGAAGAAATTAAAAACTAATATTTTATCACCTCATTCACTTTACCCTTCCTAGTACTTGGAGTAGGCAAAGAGAATGACTGGGGGTGGAGCTAAGGGAGGAGCTATATAGACAGCTCTGCTGTGGTGCTCTTTGCCACTTCCTGTTAGCAGGAGGATAATATCTCACAAGTAAAGGATGAATCCGTGGACTCGTCGTACCTTATAGAAGAAATATAAGTTTATTCTTTAAAAGACAAGAAAAACTTAAAACATCAGCAGCAGAATCAAACTGAAACAGCTGCCTGAAGAACTTTTCTACCAAAAACTGCTTCTGAAGAAGCAAATGCATCAAAACGGTAGAATTTAGTATGCAAAGAGGACCAAGTTGCTGCTTTGCAAATCTGATCAACTGAAGCTTCATTCTTAAAAGCCCACGAAGTGGAGACTGATCTAGTAGAATGAGCTGTAATTCTCTGTAGCGGGGCCTGACCCGACTCCAAATAAGCCTGGAGAATCAAAAGCTTTAACCAAGAAGCCAAGGAAATAGCAGAAGCCTTCTGACTTTTCCTAGGACCAGAAAATATAACAAATAGACTAGAAGTCTTCCTGAAATCTTTAGTAGCTTCAATATAATATTTCAAAGCTCTCACCACATCCAAAGAATGTAAGGATCTTTCCAAAGTATTCTTAGGATTAGGACACAAGGAAGGGACAACAATTTATCTACTAATGTTGTTAATTCACAACCTTAGAAAAAAATGTAAATGAAGTCCGCAAATACGCCTTATCCTGATGAAAAATCAGAAAAGGAGATTCACAAGAAAGAGCAGATAGCTCAGAAACTCTTCTAGCAGAAGAGATGGCCAAAAGGAACAATACTTTCCAAGAAAGTAGATAAATGTCCAAAGAATGCATAGGCTCAATATGGAGGAGCCTGTAAAGCCCTCAAATCAAATTAAGACTCCAAGGTGAAGAGATTGATACAATGACAGGCTTAACACGAACTAAAGCCTGTACAAAACAGTGAATATTATAAGGAAGTTTAGCAATCTTTCTGTGAAAAAAACAGAAAGGAGCAAATTGAATACAGCACCCACTGCTCACAGGAGCACGGAGAAGGCTTACCAAACCCAAATAAATCCAAGTAGAAAGAGTTGTCTCCAGCTGTGGTGAGCAAAATAACCTTTATTTTGCATACAGGGACCAGTAAAGCAACGTTTCGGGCTAACACTAAGCCCTTTCTCAAGTTTCCATAAAGCAGGGCACCTAGAACCTTTAAAAAAAAGATTCTTTGAGCGGTTGCTAGTCCAAATGGAAGAGCGACAAATTGGTAATGCTTGTCTAGAAAAGAGAATCTCAGGAACTAATAATGATCTGAATGAATCATCGGAATATGAAAGTATACATTCTGCAAATCCATTGTGGACCTAAAATGTCCTTGCTGAATAAAAGGCAGAACAGTCTTTAAAGTAACCATTTGAAAGTTGGTACTCTTACATAACGATTCAAAATTTTCAGATCCAGAATTGGTCTGAATGAAATTTCCTTCTTTGGGACAATGAATAGATTTGAATAAAACCACAGACCTTGCTCCTGAAAAGGAACTGGCATGACTACCCCTGAACTCCAGGTCTGAAACACACTTCAGGAAAGCCTGAGCTTTAACTGGATTTGCTGGGATGCGTGAGAGAAAAAAAATCTTCTTACAGGAGGATTTACTCAGAATCCTATTCGATACCCCTGAGAGACAATACTCTGAAACCATTGATTTTGGACAGAATTTATCCAAACATACTTGAAAAAAAACTAAATCTGCCCCCTACCAGCTGAGCTGGAATGAGTCGCACCTTCATGCGGACTTAGGGGCTGGCTTTTGGTTTCTTAAATGGGATGGATTTATTCCAATTAATGAAGGTTTCCAATTGGAAACAGATTCCATAGGGAAGGATTAGGTTTTTGTTCCTTATTTGACAAAAATATCTCTTATTACCTTGGAAAGAAAGAGATAGCAATCTAGACTTAAAAAGTTATATCAGCATTCCAAAATATAAGCCTCAAAACTCTTCTAGCTAAAAATAGCTAAAGACATAGATCTAACACCCATCTTGATGATATAAAAAAAATGGCATTAGAACTGATTAGTATGTTGCAGTAAGCGAACAATGCTAGATAAATCAGAATTCAATTCTTGTTGCGCTAATTTCCAACAAAAATGTTGATGCAGCTGCAACATCAGCCAAAAAAATTGCAGGCCTGGGACGACCTGAATATAAATAAGCTTCCTTATATAAGATTCAAGTTTCCTATCTAAAGGAACTTAAGTACTATCTTCTATAGGAATAAAGGTATGTTCAGCAAGAGTAGAAATAGCCCCATCAACTTTGAGGATCTTTTCCCAAAACTCTATAGAAATTGCTGGTAAAAAGATATAATTTTTAAACCTTGAAGAACTAATAAAAGAAATACCCAGCTTATTCCATTCCTTAGAAATCATAACAGAAATAGCATCAGGAACAGGAAAAAACCTCTGGAGTAACCACAGGAGGTTTAAAAACATAATTTACTAGTTCTAATATCAAGAGGACTAGTTCCCACGATATCCAAATAATTAACACTTCTTTAACAAAGAACAAAAATGCTTCATTTTAAATAAATAAGTAGATTTGTTAGTGTCAATATCTGAGGAAGGATCTTCTGAATCAGATAGATCCTCATCAGAGTAGGATAATTCATTATGATGTCAGTCATTAGAAATTTCAACAACCTTATGAGAAGTTTTAAAAGACCTTATATTAATTAGAAGGCAGAATAGCAGACAAAGCCTTCTGAATAGAATCAGTAATAAATTCTTTAAATTTCATAGGTATAACATGTACATTAAAAGTTGAAGGAACAACAACAGGCAATGTACTATTTACTGATGGACACAATATCTGAATGTAAAAGTTTATCATGATAACCAATATAAATGACATTCGGAAATATAATGCACTTAGCTTTAGTAGAACCGGAATCAGGCAGCAAAGTTCCAACAGATACTTCTGAGGCAGGATCTCAGTACTCTGAGAGGAATCGGGCTTCAAAATGCTGAGAAGCGCATGTCAACGTAGAAATCTTAGCACAAACTTACTTCACCACCTCCATAGGAGGCAAAGTTTGTAAAACTGAATTGTGGGTGTGGTGAGGGGTGTATTTATAGGCATTTGAGGTTTGGGAAACTTTGCCCCTCCTGGTAGGATTGTATATCCCATACGTCACTAGCTCATGGACTCTTGCCAATTACATGAAATAAATACTTTCTTTTAAGCAACGTGAGAACAAGTTTGTTCTCACTGTTTGTTCTCACTGGTGTGGTATGTGCTTGGCTTGTAATAAACTGTTTATTGTAATAATACAAATACAACACCTTTCATCACTTTACTATAAGTCAGGGCACAATGTATACAAATTAACCCCTTAACGACCGAGGACGTGCAGGGTACGTCCTCAAAAAAAAAGGCAGTTAACGCCTGAGGGCGTACCCTGCACGTCCTCGGTGTGGAAAGCAGCTGGAAGCGATCCTGCTCGCTTCCAGCTGCTTTCCGGTTATTGCAGTAATGCATCGATATGGAGGCATCCTGCAATAATCTTTTTAAGCGATCAGGTGCAGAGAGCCACTCTGTGGCCCTCTCTGCACCGGAGATCGGTGGCTTACTTCGTTGGTGGGTGGGAGCCGGTGTGGGAGGCGGCCATCGTTGGCCCTGGTGATGTGGAGGGGGGCGGGATCGTGGGCGGGGATGACCGGGGGGGCGGGCGCGTGCACGGGGAGGGAGCGGGTGGGAACCGCTACACTACAGAAGAAAGTTTAATAAAAGTGCAACAAAAAGGGGAATAAAAGTTTTAAAAAAATAACTCAATCAAGGTGTGGGGGTTGGTCTGTGGGGGGGGGGGGGGAAGCTACACTACAGAAAAAAAAAAAAAAAGAAAAAAAAAAAACATTTTCTGCAAACTGGGTACTTAGCAGACAGCTGCCAGTACCCAAGATGGCACCCAATAATGCAGAGGGGGAGGGGGGGATCCTACACAGCAGCATATGTAAATATGCTAAAAAATAATTTAAAAAAAAAACTTTTATTTTAGTACTAGCAGACTTTCTGCCAGTACTTAAGATGGCGGGGACAATTGTGGGGTGGGGGAGGGAAGGGAGCTGTTTGGGAGGCTGATCTCTACACTAAAGCTAAAATTAACCCTGCAAGCTCCCTACAAACTACCTAATTAACCCCTTCACCGCTAGCCATAATACACGTGTGATGCGCAGCAGTATTTAGCGGCCTTCTAATTACCAAAAAGCAACGCCAAAGTCATATATGTTTGCCATTTCTGAACAAAGGGGATCCCAGAGAAGCATTTACAACCATTTGTGCCATAATTGCACAAGCTGTTTGTAAATAATTTCAGTGAGAAACCTAATATTGTGAAAAATTTAGCGTTTTTTTTTTAATTTGATCGCATTTGGCGGTGAAATGGTGGCATGAAATATACCAAAATGGGCCTAGATCAATACTTGGGGTTGTCTACTACACTACAGTAAATCTAAAATTAACCCTAGAAGCTCCCTACATGCTCCCTAATTAACCCCTTCACTGCTGGGCATAATACACGTGTGGTGCGCAGTGGCATTTAGCAGCATTCTAATTACCAAAAAGCAAAGCCAAAGCCATATATGTCTGCTATTTATGAACAAAGGGGATCGCAGAGAAGCATTTACAACCATTTATGCTATAATTGCATAAGTTGTTTGTAAATAATTTCAGTGAGAAACCGAAAGTTTGTGAAAAAAAATTTGTGAAAAAGTGAACAATTTTTTTTTTTTTATTTGATCGCATTTGGCGGTGAAATGGTGGCATGAAATATACCAAAATGGGCCTAGATCAATACTTTGGGATGTCTTCTAAAAAAAATATATACATGTCAATGGATATTCAGGGATTCCTGAAAGATATTAGTGTTCCAATGTAACTAGCGCTAATTTTGAAGAAAAAAAGTGGTTTGGAAATAGCAAAGTGCTACTTGTATTTATGGACCAATAACTTGCAAAAAAAGCAAAGAACATGTAAACATTGGGTATTTCTAAACTCAGGACAAAATTTAGAAACTATTTAGCATGGGATTTTTTTGGTGGTTGTAGATGTGTAACAGATTTTGGAGGTCAAAGCTAGAAAAAGTGTGTTTTTTTCCATTTTTTCCTCATATTTTATAATAAATTATAAGATATAATGAAAATAATGGTATCTTTAGAAAGTCCATTTAATGGCGAGAAAAACTGTATATAATATGTGTGGGTACAGTAAATGAGTAAGAGGAAAATTACAGCTAAACACAAACACCGCAAAAATGTAAAAATAGCCTGGGTCCCAAACGGACAGAAAATGGAAAAGTGCTGTGGTCATTAAAGGGTTAACTACCAGTAAAATAAAGAGACAAATGTTCAGTCATTTTTTTAGCAATCCTTTTTCTCTTTCATCTAAGCATGAGCAAAATGTATTTACAAGCTTTGTCATGGATATAAATTAATGAACCTGTGCTGAATAAGCCAACTTTTTTTCTGAGCAAGTTGCCAATATCATCCAATGAAAGATCTTGAGTAATAATAGCTGAAGAAGCAAACATATCTTTCTATGTGAAAAAGCTAGTTGTACAGCCATGTTAATAAACATATTCTCAGTAGGTGTACTAAACATCTACTTGCATAGCTGACTTTTAAATATATACAGCCCTTAACTGCTGCAGCGTATGCAGTACATTGCTGAAACAAAATAAATCTTTAAATTAGATTCCTGGGAAAAAAAACAATTTTAAGCTGACACATGATAGTGGTTACAAAACAGTAAAACCACTGGGAAGTAAAATTATCTAAACACAGTCAGTCTTCCTCCCGCCTCACTCACCAACAGTAGTTCACCGTAGCCAAACACATGATCATCAGCACCGGAACTGCTACCCTTCGGCTTGTACATAAATAGAGCTACGCCTATCACTATGAGCAGGACGCACATGTACTTGGTGAGTGAATATTTCTTTCCCAAAACTGTTACTCCCAAGAGCATCACTGTAAAGAAAAGAAACATACTGACATTTGTTTTGTAACTTTAATACATTTTATTCTGAAGGATGAAACAAGCTGCAATTAATGTGGATAACTATAACCACCAAAAATCACTGTATTCCACAAACAGAAAGCATTACCCTTTTCACAAATACTTAAACACAAATAAATAAAAGCCCTAAACTGCATACTGGAAGACTATTTGCCAGTACCTAAGATAGTGGTGACCAGTGTAGGGGAGAGGAAAGAGAGCTGTTTGGGAGGGATCAGGGGGTGGAAGGGTAATCCCTAAACTACAGCAAATTGTCGTGCACAGCTACAAGTAGCGGCCTTCCAATTTCGAAAAACTAATTGCAAAGCCATGTATGTCTACTGTTTCTGAACGAAGGGGGATCACAGAGAAGCTTTTACAACCATGTGTCTTATAACTGCAATAGCTGTGTGTAAGTAATTTCAGTAAGAAACAAACCCAACATTTTTGAAAAAGTTTATTTTTTTTTTTTTTATGTGATCATATTTGGCGGCCAAATAGTGGCATCAAATAAACCTAGATCAATACTTTGGGTTGTCTACTTTAGCAGATAAAAAAAAAAATACATATACATACAACAAATAATAAAATAAAGCAAATTAGAGAAACCCCAAACACACATATGGTTCATTAGTAATATGTCAGGTAACATGATAAGGTAAGTAAAATTCATCACATGCGCAGCTTATCAGGCTCATTTCTTGGGTATAGAACACTTTACCTGGCACATCATGACATTTTCCTTATAATATTTCACTTTGGCTCTATAACTGGCAAGTCTCTGACACTGTTTCCCAGTGATACACACTTTACATGGCACTTACCCAGCTTCAACTTTATACCAGCATTTCTCAAATGTCACCAGATTCTAAAGATTTCCCTTCCTGAGTACAGGCGATTCGGTCACAGTGAGTTAGCAACTAACCAAGCAAGCAGGGAATTAGAACATGGCCTGTTAGGGGTGAATCATATACAAGCCCCTTTCAGTAGGCATGGGCAAATATTCATATTTGACATTTATTTTACGAAACAAATGCTGCATATGGCTGCAGGCAGCAGCATTGGCATCTATTATCTGGATTTGCGCAGATATTTGTACATTGCACTGTTACACCGAAAATAGCCAAAATGTTTCTGCCGATGACCATATCAAATGCTGAATATGAACGTTTCACAGTGCCTACCTTTCAGTAACAGTGTAGGAACTATCACATTTACAACAATAAAAGACAACAAAAAGGCAATTCATTGAAATTAAGCATAAATGTGTTACAAGCAGTAAATAGCTGCAGAACCTGGCAACTGGTTCCCAGCTGTATGTCTCACCTGGAATAGGTTTACAGGACTTCCCCAGAACCTATAAAATAAACAACAGATTTACTAAAGATTTTATGCACTTATGGTTCTCCAATTTGTTTTGTCATTTACACAACATAAATGGTGACCATAATGGGCGTCATTATTTCTTCAACATTTTAAACACACCATTGTTCTACCGTTTAATGTTCTATACAAATATTAATAAAAATGTCTAAATTAAAAACAATTGTAAACCTTGCACTATGCTGTAATTTATGCAAAACATGGGTAGTGATTAAACATCTAATCATAAAGGAAGTGAAATTCAATTTTCTAAAAGGATGACAACTCATCTTACAAAAGAATGCATGCGCCTACACTTGTCAAACTCACATAACATGGTACCGATTAGCTAACTGGATCACTGGGTATTTATAAGGACATGAAACATTGTCTCTTGTGCTATTCCCAATATAAAAAACAGAAATACACCTTAAAATAGAAGGGAACCATTTTTATATGTACAGAACAATTCCTAGAACTGGACATTATTTGAAACTTAAATACCAATTAAAAGTTAAAGGACCACTCAATGCAGTAGAATTGCATAATTTACAAGTGCATAATAAAAAAAGACAATGATTTAACACCTAATCTAATTGTCAAATAAGCAGTATTTTTTTTATCTAATTTTCCGGACCCCCTGTATCATGTGACAGACATCAGCCAATCACAAACTAGTATACGTATACCCTGTAAGCTTGTGCACATGCTCAGTAGGATTTTGTTTCCCAGAAAGTGTGCATATAAAAAGATTGTGCAAAATTTGATAATGGAAGTAAATTTGAAAGTGTCTTAAAACTGCATTTTCTATCTGAATCATAAAAGTTTATTTTGACTTGAGTGTCTCTTTAAAGTGAAAGTAAATCCTAGCGTTTTACAAATGCTAGGACTGACTTTTGAAACAAATAAAGGGGACTTTTATTCATGAAGTATAAGATACTTCATGTAGAAAGCTCCTTTATTTGTTTTAACTGATCAGCGTTCTTAGCTGCTACAGCAGCCAACGGCTAAAAAAATGTTTTGCTAAGAGGTGACATTTTCACCTCTTAGCCAATAGCCGTGCAGTAAATCCGGCTCCCATGGGCGCCAATCCGGATTTACCGCACGGCTATTGGCTAAGAGGTGAAAATGTCACCTCTTAGTAAAAAAAATTTTTTAGCCGTGGGCTGCTGTAGCAGCTAAAAACTGTGATTGGTTAAATCAAATAAAGGAGCTTCCTACATGAAGTATCTTATACATGAATGAAAGTCCTCTTTATTTGATTCAATAGTCAATCCTAACATTTGAAAAACGCTAGGATTTACTTTCACTTTAAGAATCAGCTACACATGTTAGGAGCCAAATAGTCATTTTGTTTATAGGTAAAAGTAGAATAAACTGAAAAAGCAAACGCTGGGATAAAAATTGCAATTCATTATGTTTTGTTTGAAGCAAAAATGTCAAAAACAAACAAACACTTTCCATTTTGACCTATTTAAAATGGATAGAAAGACCAAAAAATAAAATGTGCATGGATGCATTTCAATTTGAAATATAGGCTTTTTTTTGCAATATACTTCTGGTAAAAAGTTATTAATGTTTTTAAGCAGCATACGCACATATCCTGTGAGGGCTCCCACACCAATATTCAAACAACATGTCTGCTCAGATAGCTGGCGGTTGCATGCCTTGATTCTGAAGATGTAATTTGTGTCATATAGACCACTGCTAAATCTCTGAGCAAGTATGATGCTTGAATACTGGTGCACAAGTCCTCACAGCATATGTGCGTATGCCACACAAAAAAAAACAGCCATAGCTTTTAACAGAAGCATTTTTGCTAATGGAAGAATAATGAAATAAAATGCTTATATTTCAAATTGAAATGCACATTTAATGTATGACCCTTTTTCCCTTACTGCTGAGCAGACAAATTGAAAGTACCGCCTGCACTCAACCCCCCAAATATAAAACTACACCAATAAAATAATTGTTTAAACAACACAATGCCATGTTTTTTTACATCAGTTATTACTCCCGATCAGCATATTTTTGTATTTTATTAAGTAAGAACAGGATTTTTGAGACGTGAACAAACATTTTATTAATCACCTTTTTCAGAAAAATATGAGACCTACAAATAAATGTCAAGGCTGCAAGGTAATCTTCACTGTTAAGAAAATATAGAAGGAGGCATTAAAAAATAATATTAATTAATATATATATATATATATATATATATATATATATATATATATATATATATATATATATATATATATATATATATATATATAATTCTGTTGTAAGGGAAGACACACCCCAATTCATATAAACAAAAAGTTTCAATGACTGATCACTGTGACAACCAAGGGAAAAATCACATCAGCTCACAAAAGTCTCCAGCAGGATCATATATCATGTCATTAGGTATATTAAGGGCTCAGCTACCACATCAAACAAAAATATACATATCATCTCATGGAGAAGTTACTGACTTCATTTGACAATTATAAAAAGGAACAAGACTCCATATCTGAAACTGTAGAACTTCCATTTCTAAAAGAGAGTGGTGTTGGGCTGTTTTTAGGCTTAGGGAGATATCAGTTTGTGCTCATGAATGTCTAAAGTAACACTGCACCATTTGAACAGTGAAATTCCTAAACGGAGAGATGACAGCTAGACAAATTCCTTAAAGGGAAATAAAAAAAAACAAAAAATGTATTTCATGATTTAGGTAGAACATACAATGTTAAACTTATGAACATTTAGTATGGAAATGCCATGAAAAAAGTTTACTTCTATTATCAAATGTGTTTTATTCTCTTGGTATCATTTGTTGAAGGAGCAGCAGTGCACTACTGGTTTGTAACTGAACACATGGGTGAGCCAATGACAAACGGCGTATATATATATATATATATATATATATATATATATATATATATATATATATATATATATATATATATATACACACACACACACACAGCAACCAATCAGCAGCTAGAACATGTTCTTTGCTGCTCCTGAGCTTACCTAGATAAAATGTTCAGCAAAGGATAACAAGAGAAGGAAGCAAATTAAATAATAGAAGTAAATTAGAAGGTTGTTTAACATTGTATGTAGAGAGATTTTTCTTTCTCTCTGGTCAAGAAGATATATATCAGTAAACCAGGAAGCAGATAATTTATACTGAGCTTGCACAAGTACCATAAGAACTCTCAATGGACAAGTGAATTTAGGAGTAGCTCAGCAACATCTTGTGCATCAGTGTGTGCTCACAACAGGCCATGATATCTGCAGTGCAGCTTCACAAAGCATGTTCCTGACCACCTCCAGATATCTACATATATAGGTATGAAAACTACAGAACTTGAAGGAAAACAAAAACAAAATATTTAAAAAATCCCCTAAATACATGAAAAGCATGTTCATATAACATATACATGTACCGGGTTGTGGATGAGTAGCAAGAGTAACTTTTTTCTGGGAAACAGCAAAATCAGTGAAAAGGGAAAAGAGCAAAAAAAAAATAATATATATATATACACATTTTCAGATATAAAGCTGAAATTTGATGAACCTTACAGAATGCGTTTAGTGCTCCTTGAAGGGAACCTGCCATTGTCGATATTAGCAGAGTGTCTCACCTGTGTGGGATAGTTGACATACTGGAGTGCTGAATTGCTGGACACCATGGCTCCAACATAGGACAGGGAACAGGCAGCATAGAGCCAGCTCTGTGTGCGATCTGCCTTCCCTGAGTCAAAGAAATGGATCACTGAAAAGAAAGAAATTAGAATAAAAGTCGTGATCAGAATAACCATAAGGATCCAAAGCAGGGCCGTTGTTTGGCCTAGGCAAACAAGGCACTGGCCTAGGGCAGCAGATTGGAGGGGTGGGACGTACTTTTTGAGACTATATGTTTAAGAAGTTTTATATAGGTATATAATGAGATATTTTGACCAAGGAGATTACATTCTAGGGGGTATAACAAGAGACTGTCCACGGAGCTTACAAATTAGAGGTAACTTTGAACCTTTCATTTTTTTTAGCTAGCTATTGCCTTTAGTTATGTAAGCTTTCAGCACTTTGTACTGTGTTTGTGGATGTATTGTATCAAGAAATCTGGGTTTGTTTTTTTGTTTTGTATATATACTGTAGCAATAGATAGATTTGTATGTATAACTGTGTATGTGGGTGTGTGTGTATATGCAAGTTTTTTGCAAGTCCTTGTGAACATTTAGTTTGGAAATGCCATGAAAAAAATAAAAAATAATGTTACTCCCTGACCAAAAAATATTATGGTATGCGGGGGCAGCAGACTTTGGAATGCCTAGGGCAGCACAAAACCAAAATACGCCACTGAACCAGTCACTACATTTAAAAGGAACCATGCAATGAAAATGTATATTCTTTAGGATAGAATTTCTTTGTTTTCCCTGTATATAATACTTACACAATTTGGCAAACAAAGCATTAATGATACACTGAACAAAAACCAGCGACAGTGCGAATCGAAACTTTTCTTGCTTCTCCCCTTCCCCATATTTCCCACGGGTTCTGCAAGACAAGAGTTTAGCTTTTGTGATCCCTGTACATCAATGTATGAAGAAATAAATTACATGGAAAGGCTACATCTATTGCAAAGACACCTGATATTTTAACATGTGTATTGTCTTCTTTTTAACTTTATTGTATTAGTGCAAGTGCATTTAGAACTATATTGGGAGACGTCCAATTTTATTTGTGTATTATCATACCACTATACTTATTGTAACTGATGTTTATAATAAATCATTTTCCGTATCTTAAGCTTATGAGCGCACTCATACATTATTTTGAAGGCTACATCTATAGTATAGATAAAATCTAAAGAATGACATCAAAGTGAATATCTGTCAGTTACATATATACAATAAGTAAAGCATTACTAATTGGTACTATTACTGTTTAAGTTAAAAAAAAAACAAAAACAAAAAAAACAATGTGTAGCACAGCAGAATGCAGCAAGTGCAGCAGTTTTAATAATACTAGATAAGTCAAGCACACGAGGAAGCTGAGCCTCTGGATAAATGTATCGTATAATATAAATACCCCCAATCAAAAAAATAAATAAAAAAAAACTAGTTGCCTGTGCTCCCGTGCAATACCAGCTGGGTGACAAGTTACAACCCTATCATACTGTAAAATACACCTAGAAGACATGACACACATAAGTACTTACATAGTTTCTTGTAGAATTCCATAATAAAAATAGCACACAAACACGCCAAAGAAGCAGACCAGCAACCTTAGTCCACTTGACTCCATTCCACCTCCCGTTCCTCCTGTCACCGGCACCTCCAGCCGCACATCCCGCTCTACCGGGGACCTCATGCACCCGCAGCGCGCACCCACCAATAAAGGACCCCGGTTAGGGCTAAGTGTCTCACTGCCGGACGAAATAGGTGTAGTGTAAGGATAAAAAAATAATAATACTTAAAGTACACTTTTTTGTAGCAACTATAATACAAATGCGTGTAATTAAGGAGTTGATCTAAAATAGTATCAAGTATCGCCTACTAATAAAGTAGTATTAAATCTGCTGGTGGCCATAGTTGTACTCTCATACATTTTGCTATCACACAGATGAACGGCAGACATATTGTTACACCCCAGTTGAGTTGTAAAATTATATTGCAAGACCGTTGCCGTGGCGACCAGATAAAACTTTATCTTTTTAGCGTAGTATGTTACAGTTTACATTGTTTTCAAAGCCGCTTTTGTTTCGTTACCATTTGTTATAATATTGTTGCGTCTGTTCACTAACAAGTAGTAATACAAATACAAATGTAAACACGAGCTTAAAGTTTTATATTCATGGAAAATATACGTCATATTACATACTTTCTGAGGACGTGCAAGCTATTTAGAAGTACACAAATTAATAACACAACATTTACATTCAAACAGGCGCCATAAGCACTCTAACTTCAGTGCTTGGGTCCTCGCATGTAGGCGTCTCCATACTGTGTGATGTAAACTCATGTGGAGCTTGTTGATTGGCTAAGGTGGAATACACGTGTAATAAACTAAAACAGACGGAATTTATTCCCTGGGTCTCTGTGCCGTAGACTAAGATGAAGCTGTAGCCCCAATACAAGCTTTTATTATGATAGTACAATATTCTATTAAATACAAGTGCTAGTCAGTGTTAACCTCTTCGCTGCTAAGCCTTGTGTGTCAAATCTTTTTTTTAGCGTTTAAAATTATTTTCTCAGCCATACATTATTTTAGCACATTTGGTATAGGGTTTTATATGGGGCTAAATCTAAGTTTAGCGTAATAAATTAATTTCCTCGGCCATATCGCATTTTACTTTAAAAAAAAAAAAAAAAAGAATGGCATGGGGGTTCAGATGAGGGCTACCAACAATACTGCAGTGTTTGTATCTCCAGCAACAAAAAGGGGAACCATATTTTGGGATGTAAAGTCCCTGTTCTCCCTATAGACTTTCCCCAGCCAGCCCTGCTCACCTACATGGATACATTGTATGAAACCCTCAGCCTACAGGTTTTTATACATTTGTAACAGATTACTGTACAAACTGCTGAGGAAATAATGCTCACACATCACAGCCTTAAAGGGCCAGTAAACATAGAAAATAATGTTATATAATTCTGCACATAATTCTATGTTTACTGGGCCTTTAAAGGGCAGCTCACCGCCTGGTCACACAGTCTTAAAGGGACAGGCAAAAAAAACACAGCCTTTAAAGGGTCAACTAGCACCACACGCACACCATCTTAAAGGAACAAATCGCAGTAATAATCACGCATCGCACCTTTAAAGGGCAATTTGGCACATGTTAATACAGTCTTAAAGGTGCAGGCACACACAACCTTTAATGGGTAAATACACACAGTTTTAAAGGGAGCGATAGTATGCATCCACACGTGATGCACACAGCCTTAGGGACGTTGTGTCTTAAAGGGACAGGGGCACGTGCACGCACACAAACACACAGAGTACTCACAGCCTTTAAAGGGATAACTTGCACCACAAGCACACAGTGTTTAAGGGACAGATCACAGTAATGTTCACACAGCGCAACCTTAAAGGGTTACGAAACCCGTTTTTTTCTTTTATAATTCAGATAGAGCACGTAATTTTAAGCAGCTTTCTAATTTACTCCTACTATCATATTTTCTTCTTTCTCTTGCTATCTTTTTAAAAAAAGCAGGAATGTAAGCTTAAGAGCCGGCCCATTTTTGGTTCAGCACCCTGGGTTAGTGCTTCCTGATTGGTGGCTAAATGTAGCAAACCAATCATCAAGCTCCACCCAGTTGCTGAACCAAATATGGGCCGGCTCCTTACCTTACATTCCTGCATTTTCAAATAAAGATATCAAGAGAAAAAAGAAAAATTGATAATAGGAGTAAATTAGAAAATTGCTAAAAATTGCATGCTCTATCTGAATCATGAAAGAAAAAAATTTGGGTTTAGTATCCCTTTAAATGGATATTCCAGCCAAAATTGGAATCCACATGAATGTATTTCAGTTTGAATAGAAGCATTTTTGTAATATACATGCATTAGCAAACTTGCTTCTAATAAAAGTTATAGCTGTTTCAAACGAGTATTTAAGTATGCACCGTGCACCAGCATTTTACACACAGCACATGCTCAGAGAGACTAAGGTGCTTGTACCATCTGGTTTGTTAATTACTGTTAATTGCTGACATGATACAAGCCCCACTGGTGCTCTGAGCAGCTGCTGTATTTAAAATGCTGGTGCACTGAGAATATCTAGCTATGCTTCACATGCCCATGCAGAGAAAAATGTTAACACTGAAAAAGTAATAAATTTTACTAGAAGCATTTTTGCCAATAAATGTATATTACAAATCATTTTCTATTCAAAGATGCTATTTATCTATGTGCATTTAATTTTTGACCAGAAGGTCCCTTTAAAGGGCAGCTCGGCATCTGTACAGAGAGCCTTAAAGGGACAGATCACAGTAATGTTCATGCAGCACAAATTTAAAGGGCAGCTCGGCACCTTTGCACAGAGCCTTAAAGGGACAGATCACAGTAACGTTCACGCGACACAACCTTAAAGGGATATTAAACACTTTGAGAAGGTAATATAAAATAAAAAATAGTATGCAATATACTTTCATTATTTATTTTGTTCCCTTTTCCTGTAATTCACTTCTGAAATTGTGAGCTTTTCAGTTTCTGTTAGAAATGGAAGTGCAGAACACTGTTATATTCCACACATCCATTGGCTGCACACTCTAGTTATCTATTTATAACTGTCTCTACTTGGCCACAGCAGAGAAGGTAACCTAAGTTACAACACTGTTTTATTGACACTAAAACTTTACACTTATTTTGTCAATATTTAACATTTTAGCGCCGCTATGGCATTGTATTCCGTCCACACGGCGATGGGCTTTAACGTCGTTAGGACAGAATACAACGTCATAGCCGTTTGACTGTCCTGAAGCCTACGGCACTTCCTGGATGTGATTGCGGTCTGGAGAGCATGCCTAGCGTCATAGGGGACGCACCTCTGACCCGATCCCACAATTGAAATCTCGCGATTGCATGCACGAATGCAGGATTTAAATTTGTCTACATCGGAACATTGTTCCGATTTTGACATTATGACCCTGTCATGAAAGGGTTAAACAGCTAATAAAAGTTTAAAAAATGCATCTACATGTTATTCTTAGACTAATCTTTTTTTAAAAGGATTCACTCTATCTAGCATTTATTTAGTGTCCCTTTAAAGGGCAGCTTGGCACCTGCGCACAGAGCCTTAAAGGGACAGATTGCACCCAACCTTTAGTGGGTAAACATGCACAGTTTTAAAGGGAGCGATAGTATGCACCCACACCCAACGCACACAGCCTTAAAGGGACACTGTGTCTTAAAGGGATAGGGGCACGTGCACACATTCATACCACACTCACAGTCACAGTCTTTAAAGTGATGGTAAAGTTGGGCTGTGTGGAATAGATAGTTAGCTTCAATACAGTTTATATAATCAAGTCGCTAAGTTAATTTTTTTTTAATTATTCCTAAATATTTTATCTTGCTTGTTGATTTTATCTCCTTACCGCTCCTTCCTCCGCCCCTTTCAATGTCCTAGTTAGTATATCAATTCTATGACGTAGCGAGCGGTCCCACCCGCTCGCTACGTAGGCTTCCAAGCTTGCCACTGAAATCAGGAGTGGTGCGCATGCGCTATGCTAGGCAAGGATAAGAATATGCATGGGATCGGAAGAAAAAACATAATTTATGCTTACCTGATAAATTCCTTTCTTCTGTAGTGTGATCAGTCCACGGGTCATCATTACTTCTGGGATATTACTCCTCCCCAACAGGAAGTGCAAGAGGATTCACCCAGCAGAGCTGCATATAGCTCCTCCCCTCTACGTCACTCCCAGTCATTCGACCAAGGACCAACGAGAAAGGAAAAGCCAAGGGTGAAGTGGTGACTGGAGTATAAATTAAAAAATATTTACCTGCCTTAAAAACAGGGCGGGCCGTGGACTGATCACACTACAGAAGAAAGGAATTTATCAGGTAAGCATAAATTATGTTTTCTTCTGTTAAGTGTGATCAGTCCACGGGTCATCATTACTTCTGGGATACCAATACCAAAGCAAAAGTACACGGATGACGGGAGGGATAGGCAGGCTCTTTATACAGAAGGAACCACTGCCTGAAGAACCTTTCTCCCAAAAATAGCCTCCGATGAAGCAAAAGTGTCAAATTTGTAAAATTTGGAAAAAGTATGAAGCGAAGACCAAGTTGCAGCCTTGCAAATCTGTTCAACAGAGGCCTCATTCTTGAAGGCCCAAGTGGAAGCCACAGCTCTAGTAGAATGAGCTGTAATTCTTTCAGGAGGCTGCTGTCCAGCAGTCTCATAAGCTAAACGAATTATGCTACGAAGCCAAAAAGAAAGAGAGGTAGCGGAAGCTTTTTGACCTCTCCTCTGCCCAGAGTAAATGACAAACAGAGAAGACGTTTGTCGAAATTCCTTAGTTGCCTGTAAGTAAAATTTTAGAGCACGGACTACATCCAGGTTGTGCAGTAGACGTTCCTTCTTTGAAGAAGGATTTGGGCATAAAGAAGGAACAACAATCTCTTGATTGATATTCCTGTTAGTAACTACCTTAGGTAAGAACCCAGGTTTAGTACGCAGGACTACCTTATCCGAATGAAAAATCAAATAAGGAGAATCACAATGTAAGGCTGATAATTCAGAGACTCTTCGAGCCGAGGAAATAGCCATTAAAAATAGAACTTTCCAAGATAACAACTTTATATCAATGGAATGAAGGGGTTCAAACGGAACGCCCTGTAAAACATTAAGAACAAGGTTTAAACTCCATGGTGGAGCAACAGTTTTAAACACAGGCTTAATCCTGGCCAAAGCCTGACAAAAAGCCTGGACGTCAGGAACTTCTGACAGACGTTTGTGTAACAGAATGGACAGAGCTGAGATCTGTCCCTTTAATGAACTAGCAGATAAACCCTTTTCTAAACCTTCTTGTAGAAAAGACAATATCCTAGGAATCCTAACCTTACTCCAAGAGTAACCTTTGGATTCACACCAATATAGGTATTTACGCCATATCTTATGGTAAATCTTTCTGGTAACAGGTTTCCTAGCCTGTATTAAGGTATCAATAACTGACTCAGAAAACCCACGTCTTGATAAAATCAAGCGTTCAATTTCCAAGCAGTCAGCTTCAGAGAAGTTAGATTTTGATGTTTGAAGGGACCCTGTATCAGAAGGTCCTGTTTCAGAGGTAGAGACCAAGGTGGACAGGATGACATGTCCACCAGGTCTGCATACCAAGTCCTGCGTGGCCACGCAGGTGCTATTAGAATCACTGATGCTCTCTCTTGTTTGATTCTGGCAATCAATCGAGGAAGCAACGGGAAGGGTGGAAACACGTAAGCCATCCTGAAGTCCCAAGGTGCTGTCAGAGCATCTATCAGGACTGCTCCTGGATCCCTGGATCTGGACCCGTAACGAGGAAGCTTGGCGTTCTGTCGAGACGCCATGAGATCTATCTCTGGTTTGCCCCAACGTCGAAGTATTTGGGCAAAGACCTCCGGATGAAGTTCCCACTCCCCCGGATGAAAAGTCTGACGACTTAAGAAATCCGCCTCCCAGTTCTCCACTCCCGGGATGTGGATTGCTGACAGGTGGCAAGAGTGAGACTCTGCCCAGCGAATTATCTTTGATACTTCCATCATAGCTAGGGAGCTTCTTGTCCCTCCCTGATGGTTGATGTAAGCTACAGTCGTGATGTTGTCCGACTGAAACCTGATGAACCCCCGAGTTGTCAACTGGGGCCAAGCCAGGAGGGCATTGAGAACTGCTCTCAATTCCAGAATGTTTATTGGCAGGAGACTCTCCTCCTGACTCCATTGTCCCTGAGCCTTCAGAGAATTCCAGACGGCACCCCAACCTAGAAGGCTGGCGTCTGTTGATACAATTGTCCAGTCTGGTCTGCTGAATGGCATCCCCCTGGACAGATGTGGCCGAGAAAGCCACCATAGAAGAGAATTTCTGGTCTCTTGATCCAGATTCAGAGAAGGGGATAAGTCTGAGTAATCCCCATTCCACTGACTTAGCATGCACAGTTGCAGTGGTCTGAGGTGTAAGCGTGCAAAGGGTACTATGTCCATTGCCGCTACCATTAAGCCGATTACCTCCATGCATTGAGCCACTGACGGGTGTTGAATGGAATGAAGGGTGCGGCAAGCACTTTGAAGTCTTGTTAGCCTGTCCTCTGTCAGGTAAATCTTCATTTCTACAGAATCTATAAGAGTCCCCAGGAAGGGAACTCTTGTGAGTGGAACGAGTGAACTTTTCTTTTCGTTCACCTTCCATCCATGTGACCTTAGAAATGCCAGCACTAACTCTGTATGAGACTTGGCAGTTTGAAAGCTTGAAGCTTGTATCAGAATGTCGTCTAGGTATGGAGCTACCGAGATTCCCCGCGGTCTTAGTACCGCCAGAAGAGCACCCAGAACCTTTGTGAAGATTCTTGGAGCTGTAGCCAATCCGAATGGAAGAGCCACAAACTGGTAATGCCTGTCTAGGAAGGCAAACCTTAGGTACCGATAATGATCTTTGTGAATCGGTATGTGAAGGTAAGCATCTTTTAAATCTACAGTGGTCATGTACTGACCCTCTTGGATCATAGGTAAAATTGTCCGAATAGTCTCCATCTTGAACGATGGAACTCTTAGGAATTTGTTTAGGATCTTTAAGTCCAGGATTGGTCTGAAAGTTCCCTCTTTTTTGGGAACCACAAACAGATTTGAGTAAAACCCCTGTCCCTGTTCCGATCGTGGAACTGGATGGATTACTCCCATTAACAAGAGCTCTTGTACGCAGCGTAGAAACGCCTCTTTCTTTGTCTGGATTGTTGACAATCTTGACAGATGAAATCTCTCTCTTGGAGGAGAGTATTTGAAGTCCAGAAGGTATCCCTGAGATATTATCTCTAGCGCCCAGGGATCCTGAACATCTCTTGCCCAAGCCTGGGCGAAGAGAGAAAGTCTGCCCCCCACTAGATCCGATCCCGGATCGGGGGCCCTCAATTCATGCTGTTTTAGGGGCAGCAGCAGGTTTCCTAGTCTGCTTGCCCTTGTTCCAGGACTGGTTAGGTTTCCAGCCTTGTCTGTAGCGAGCAACAGCTCCTTCCTGTTTTGGTGCAGAGGAAGTTGATGCTGCTCCTGCTTTGAAATTACGAAAGGAACGAAAATTAGACTGTCTAGTCTTGGCTTTGGCTTTGTCCTGAGGCAGGGCATGGCCTTTACCTCCTGTAATGTCAGCGATAATCTCTTTCAACCCGGGCCCGAATAAGGTCTGCCCTTTGAAAGGTATATTAAGCAATTTAGACTTAGAAGTAACATCAGCTTACCAGGATTTTAGCCACAGCGCCCTGCGTGCCTGAATGGCGAATCCTGAATTCTTCGCCGTAAGTTTAGTAAGATGTACTACGGCCTACGAAATGAATGAATTAGCTAGTTTAAGGACTCTAAGCCTGTCCGTAATGTCGTCCAGAGTAGCTGAACCAATGTTCTCTTCCAGAGACTCAATCCAGAATGCCGCTGCAGCCGTGATCGGCGCAATGCATGCAAGGGGTTGCAATATAAAACCTTGTTGAACAAACATTTTCTTAAGGTAACCCTCTAATTTTTTATCCATTGGATCTGAAAAAGCACAGCTATCCTCCACCGGGATAGTGGTACGCTTAGCTAAGGTAGAAACTGCTCCCTCCACCTTAGGGACCGTTTGCCATAAGTCCCTTGTGGTGGCGTCTATTGGAAACATTTTTCTAAATATCGGAGGGGGTGAGAACGGCACACCGGGTCTATCCCACTCCTTAGTAACAATTTCAGTAAGTCTCTTAGGTATAGGAAAAACCTCAGTACTCGTCGGTACCGCAAAATATTTATCCAACCTACACATTTTCTCTGGTATTGCAACTGTGTTACAATCATTCAGAGCCGCTAACACCTCCCCTAGTAATACACGGAGGCTTTCCAGTTTAAATTTAAAATTTGAAATATCTGAATCCAGTCTGTTTGGATCAGAACCGTCACCCACAGAATGAAGTTCTCCGTCCTCATGTTCTGCCACCTGTGACGCAGTGTCTGACATGGCCCTAATATTATCAGCGCACTCTGTTCTCACCCCAGAGTGATCACGCTTACCTCTTAGTTCTGGTAATTTAGCCAAAACCTCAGTCATAACAGTAGCCATATCCTGTAATGTGATTTGTAATGGCCGCCCAGATGTACTCGGCGCTACAATATCACGCACCTCCCTCTGAGCGGGAGATGTAGGTACTGACACGTGAGGCGAGTTAGTCGGCATAACTCTCCCCTCGTTGTTTGGTGAAATTTGTTCAATTTGTACAGATTGACTTTTATTTAAAGTAGCATCAATACAGTTAGTACATAAATTTCTATTGGGCTCCACTTTGGCATTGCAACAAATGACACAGGTATCATCCTCTGAATCAGACATGTTTAACACACTAGCAAATAAACTTGTAACTTGGAAATACAATTCAATTAGAATAATATTAAAACGTACTGTGCCTTTAAGAAGCACAGAAGATCTATGACAGTTGAAAATTAATAAATTGAAACAGTTATAGCCTCAATCCTTGAAAATAACACAACTTTAGCAAAGGTTTAATCCCATTAGCAAAGATAACAAATTCTGAAAGCAGGAAACAAATTACAGAATAAACGTTTTTTATCTCAGTCAAACTATAATTCTCACAGCTCTGCTGAGAGAAATTACCTCCCTCAAAATAAGTTTTGAAGACCCCTGAGCTCTGTAGAGATGAACCGGATCATGCAGGGAATACAATGAGTTGCTGACTGAAATATTTGATGCGTAGTAAAAGCGCCAAAAAACGGCCCCTCCCCCTCACACACAGCAGTGAGGGAGAACAGAAACTGTCAGAAAACAGATTAAGCAACTGCCAAGTGGAAAAATAGTGCCCAAACATTTATTCACTCAGTACCTCAGTAAATGAAAACGATTTTACATTCCAGCAAAAACGTTAAACATAATCTCTAGTTATTAAACAGCTTTATGTATTTCTTACAGGGTAATTCTAGTGAAGTACCATTCCCCAGAATACTGAAGTGTAAAGTATACATACATGACATTATATCGGTATGGCAGGATTTTCTCATCAATTCCATTGTCAGAAAATAAAAACTGCTACATACCTCTATGCAGATTCATCTGCCCGCTGTCCCCTGATCTGAAGTTTACCTCTCCTCAGATGGCCGAGAAACAGCAATATGATCTTAACTACTCCGGCTAAAATCATAACAAAAACTCTGGTAGATTCTTCTTCAAACTCTGCCAGAGAGATAATAACACACTCCGGTGCTATTTTAAAATAACAAACTTTTGATTGAAGATATAAAACTAAGTATAATCACCATAGTCCTCTCACACATCCTATCTAGTCGTTGGGTGCAAGAGAATGACTGGGAGTGACGTAGAGGGGAGGAGCTATATGCAGCTCTGCTGGGTGAATCCTCTTGCACTTCCTGTTGGGGAGGAGTAATATCCCAGAAGTAATGATGACCCGTGGACTGATCACACTTAACAGAAGAAATGAGGCGCATGCGCAGTGGCTCAAAGGGGCGTTTTGTGTGGGGAGTTGGCCGCCTAACGGCCAGAAAATCAATTGGGCAGAAGAGGAAACGTGACCCAAAGAAAAAAGTGGTATATCGGCGTCAGGAGGAGAAGTGGTCTGTGAAAATCGGAAGTATTCTCTGTAATAAAACTTTGATTTTGAAATTTAAAAAAAATCATGAATGAAAGTGGGGTTTATTTTTTATACTATGTACATGAATATGTTCCATACCGATCCAGTTTACCTTCACTTTAAAGGGACATTAAACCAAATTTTTTTTCTTTCATGATTTAGATAGAGCATGCAATTTTAAACAACTTTCTAATTTACTTCTTTTATCTTATTTGCTTCATTCTCTTGATATTCTTTGCTGAATAGTGTTAAGGAAAAATATTTTTAATTCTGTATATATATTTTACTTATGTGTTATGAGGGACTGACAAGTGATATTTTTAAACAGTTACATTTCTTTTTGTCAATTCAGCTAGTATAGAAACTGCTGTATATGCAAAGTAAGTATTTTCAGCTACAGTAACACCCAAAGTTTGTATTGACAAGATAAGAAGAAGACCACGAGGTGCTTATTGTGAAGAAACAACACATGCCCTATAAAAGAGAGACATTGCTGCAATCTAAGGCTGCGCGCCACACACACTCTGTATTACTGTAAAGTGACTTGTTGTCATTTTTGTTGTAATATGTTTAATTGTACAATTATAACCTTATTAATTTGGAACAGCTGTCTGATGTTAATTTTTTCTTCAACAATTTGGTGCCGAAACCCGGGAGTTTGAAAGCGATTAAGGACGGAGCCAGGACTGGAACTATGAGGACAGGAGACCACAGGCGCCAAAAAGGTGAGAACCTTTGTTTCTCAAATTGCTCTCCTATCCTCTGATTCCTAAACCCTCTGTCCTGTCGTGAGTACAAACTCCCAAGAACCTGAGACAGTTGTATTTTATGTTTTATGTTTTAATATCTTTTGTTGAATGTGTGAGTGTAAGAGGTCCTTTACGGCGTGTGAATGTACTGCTCCAAGACGCCCCTCTGCGGAGAAAGCAAGTGGGAGCAGTAGTGTGTTAAGTAAGAGGATTCTACTGTCCTCAGAAACAAATGTTTTCTATTTTCTGTGTTTGTTAAGTAAACGTAAACTGTTACTAAAATGGTCTGTACAGCAGAGGAAAAATAGAAGGTTAAGTGTGGGTAGCTGCAGAATTTCTTACTAGTCAACCTTGGTCTGTCAGTACAAAGTCTCTGGGTACCCCCTATGCTCGGCCTATGGACATCGTTGATTAAGTTCAGCTTCAGTCCATTGCTGCTATTGGGCATAGTGCTATTCCCAGAGAACAAGGGCGAATTCTGATCTTTTTGATCACCTCTTGGCTTTGTTTCTGAAAACCTTGGACACACTGGTTTGAGTTTGCACGCTCCTATACTGAAGGGCGCATCCCTGAGCTGTAATAGACTTGTCTCTAATGATGTATAAAACTGTTGATGTAAGTCCCCTAGCATGGTTTGATTTTGATGATATAAGAGGCCAAGTACTTTTAGGATTTGTCTCCCTACTGTTTATTATTTGGGTTTGTTGGAAAATTTGGAGGGATCAGAAGCAGGGATTTTTAGTATGGAATTTATAGTGTGGGATTTATAGTGTGGGACTTTCCCTGACAGCCACAGTATTGCTAAGAGTCGAGAGAGAAGGGTAAGAGTCCCCTCCATCATAACTGGGTTATGAGAAACGATTCTTAGAAAGGGTGACATGAGGTCATCCTTAAGCAATGGACGTCCAAAATTTCCTCAATAGCCCACAGGAGGAAATGTATAAAGAATATAGTATGTGGGTCAGCTGGCATCTGCCTGAATGGTGCAAGTTGACTAAGGGAATGGATGTTGGGTTTCCAAAGGGGGAACCTTTGAATTATTCCACTAGGAAAATCTCTATAAAAATAACTGTAGAATCCTATCAGAAACAGCCCAATGTATTTTTTTCTGTAGAAGACAAAGTATGTGTGCTGCAGCTGCAGTTCTGGGCGGGGGCTTCCAACCCCCCTTCCTCCAGCACAGAGCAGAACAATTTTGTTGTTGTTTTTTTAACCCTTTTTTGTCCTAGACTTTATGTGCTGCTAGAAACTTTTTGTTCAACTGAATTAAATGTAAGATTATGTATGTTTTGCACACACACATATGCAAGTCTTTCATTAAAAGACATAAGAGTGTATGCTATGTTTGAGGGCATTTAGGGCTTTTACATTTCTGCTTGGTATTTATATGGGTTAACTGGAGTTTTAAAAGGCTAGCACTGCTGTGACTTGCATAAGTGACACTGTAATAGACATACATTGTCCCTTTGTACATTATGGTCCTTCTTTGCAGTAGAATTAATATAAATTACAATATACACAAGATTCTAGTAGTGAATCTTTAAGAGGTCTGATTTGCTAGTTACTTTATTGGTAATTACACTTTTACTACTCTCAAGTATTTTCACTACTGATAAGACCACTAGTACTTACCCCCTTGAAAGTTTTTTGGTTACTAATGGTAGCCCTTGCATTTATAAGGTTAGATATTTGGTTGTGGGTCTGATTGTATGTGGGCATTGGCAATTGGATGTCTATTGTCATTTGTGACTGCATGCCAAGGCCTTGTGGACTATGTGCCCTAGTCCTGGGGTTTGTGTGCATTTTTTGTAGAGTGTGTAGAATCTGTGTGCCAGTTTGTCAGTGAGTATCTTTGTAAGTGTATTTGATAGTAAATACATGCGTGTGAGAGTGTGAATATTTATGTCACAGTGTGTACATGTGTGCTGTATATGCATATGTGTATGTGTATGTATGCGCTGTATATGTGTGTATATATGTATAGATGTATGTATGTATGTATGTATGTGTATACTGTGTATATATACTGTGTATATATATATATATATATATATATATATATATATATATATATGTATATATGTATGTTTTTCTAGGTAGGTTTGGGAGGAGGAATGCATTACTGGGAGCTAGCTGTTGATTGTAGGCTGCACATAGATGGACCTTTTCTTTGGTTTACCTGATGTGTTCAGCTGACTACCAGTGGTGCCTTGCTGATCCTTTAATAAAGAATGTCAAGTGAATAATGATATTTTGCTAATAGACATGAAATGGAAAATTGGGTTTTAGTATTGCTGGGGAAAATTATTTGTGCCCCGAGTTTTGACTGTAGTATCTTATGTGCCCAATACCACCTCATGTCAAGATGTATATGCCCCAAGGGGAGGTAACCTTGATGACTAAGGTATGGGAAAAATGCTCACTGCCACATTGGTGTCAGGACTGACTAAAGAAATCCATAATACATTGGTTTCTCAATTGGTTTCCGCCCATTCTGATTGGCGATATAAATCAGTCCCAACACTAATGAGCTTAGCGAGCTCAATACAAAGGAATATAGAAGTATAGAAAAAGAAAACACTAAGGGTAATGCCAGTGTGTGCCCCTGGGAAACCCCAATAGAAACAGTTTAAGGGATAAATGAGGGGGAACCCAGAAAAGGTAAATGTTATAACTGTGGGAGAACAATTGATGGACTGGGCTTCCAGTGCTACCAATCATGTCTGAGAGCAGAGGGGGTGATGCCTTTGTTCGCCTGACCCTCTCTGACATGCCATGCCATTTTGTGGAGTGTTTGGTGGACACTGGAACAGACTGCAGCTTTTTCAAAAGAGCTATAGCTGTTATGAAATTAAAGGCACATCAGCGAGCAATAGATCCTATCACTATGGGTAATAATAGGGTAGATGAAGCAGCCAAGAAGGCAGCTCTCATGATACTCTAACAGTCCTCTGCAACTATGGAGAATTTGAAAGTGGAAAAATGCTGGTTGCAAACTGGAAAATAAGGTTTGGAAACATGGGAATGGTAGATTATGTGCACCTACAGTGCTATATCCTGTTTTAGCCAGTTTATCTCATCTCCCTTTCCATGTTTCCAAAGGGGGAATGATTGCAAGAATGATTGCAAGTGTTGGCCGGTTGCCAAGGCAACAGCAGGTGTAACAGAAAAAACTGATAACTGAAATTGTGTGCAGATATGGTTTACCTGAAAACAGTAGAATCTGATCAAGGGACTCATTTTACTGGGCAAGTGTTTGCAGAAATGATGAAAGGGTTGCAAATTAATCGTCTGGGAAAGTAGAGAGAGCAAATGGTGTTTAAAAAAATAAAATAGCTAAAATCTGTGAGCAGACAAAACTTACTTGGGTACAAGCCTTACCTTTAGCCCTCTTTGCAGTAAGACACACCCCAAAGGCAAAGCATGGCCTTTCACCATTTGAAATTTTGTTTGGTAGACCACTAATAGGTCTTTTCTTTCCACAAGAATTACATGGGCAGTATGCTTCTCTAACTGATTATGTTGTTCAGCTGCATGAGCAACTGACTAATTTGTATGGGAAAGTTTTCTCTTCATTACCAGATCCAGAACAAATAACTGGAACTCATCACCTGCACCCTGGAGACTGGGTGGTGATAAGAAGATACGTGAGGAGACACTTAGAGCCCCGGTTTGATGGCCCATATCAGGTGTTACTGACAACACCCACCTCAGTCAAAGTGGAATGGAAACCAAACTGGATCCTCTCACTGTAAGAAAGTGAACTTCCAGGCCGGTGATAAAAACCTGTGTCAAAGGGTGAGACCACTGGGGACAAAGTGGGTTAACTAACTGCCAAGATGCATATACTGTCCTGTTTTTTCTTTGTCCTTTTCTTTGTGTTTTATACCTCTATATACCAGTGAAGGGTGACAAACGGACAAAATTCCATCTGGCTTTTACACCAACAAACCACCAAGCAACTGAATGCCACAGACTGTTGGATATGCTCTCATGTTCCTGCCAATCATAAAGGAATCCCTTTAATAGGTGTACCAATATCAATGAATGATTCAAATGTGACAGATTACAGCTATGATGTTCAAATAGATATAGATAACTCTGTTCATAATGCTATCTCAGATCAAGGTACATACTTAAAACTTGCTGGTATAGTTTCTATACCTATAATGTGTCTTGGGCTAATGTATGTTAATTACATAGCAAACATGAAAGGTTACATATTTAGTTTGCCCAAGGTATATGTGGGGGAAACAGATTGTAGAAATGCTACTTTAACATTTAATATGGAATCTAACAAAGTACCATGTGATACAGTAACTGCTGATTCTAATAGTTTATGTTTTTGTTCAACGTTAAAAGCTTTGTGTACCACTAGGTGTGCCTGTTTTGAACAGACAGACAATGATGAATGGACTTGTCAAACTCAGTTATATAACAATATAAGATGGTTTCAACTATGGCTGGGAAAGATGGTAAGATTATTCCAATGGTCCTTAAACAAGGTAATAGATAAATACATGTGATAATAAAATTATCAAAAGGGTGAGAAATGTTAAGGAAAAATATTTTTAATTCTGTATATATATTTTACTTATGTGTTATGAGGGACTGACAAGTGATATTTTTAAACAGTTACATTTCTTTTTGTCAATTCAGCTAGTATAGAAACTGATGTATATGCAAAGTAAGTATTTTCAGCTACAGTAACACCCAAAGTTTGTATTGACAAGATAAGAAGAAGACCACGAGGTGCTTATTGTGAAGAAACAACACATGCCCTATAAAAGAGAGACATTGCTGCAATCTAAGGCTGCGCGCCACACACACTCTGTATTACTGTAAAGTGACTTGTTGTCATTTTTGTTGTAATATGTTTAATTGTACAATTATAACCTTATTAATTTGGAACAGCTATCTGATGTTAATTTTTTCTTCAACAATAGCATATCTAGACAGCTGCTGATTGGTGCCTGCACATAGATGCCTCGTGTTATTGGCTCACCCATGTGCATTGCTATTTCTTTAACAAAGGATATCTAAAAAATAAAGCATATTAGATAATAGAAGTAAATTGGAAAGTTGTTTAAAATTGAATTCTCTATCTGAACCATGTAAGAAAATTTTTGGGCTTAGTGAAACAGCTCACACTATGCACAGTCTTTAAGGGACAGAAATTACTTTAAAGCAGTGGACAGAAATCATCCCAATCATATACAATCGGGTTGATTGACCCCCCTGCTAGCGGCTGATTGGCCGCAAATCTGCAGGGGGCAGTATTGCATAAGCAGTTTTGGTGAACTGCTTGTGCAATGATAAATGCAGACAGTGTATGCTGTCAGCATTTATCGATGTGCAGCGGACATGATATGCTACATCGTATTATGTCCGCTCACACTTTGATAAATATGCCCCACAGCCTTAACAGCACAGATCACATTACGCTTGCACAGTCTTAAAGGCACACCTACATGTTAAGATAGAACGTCCCTTTAAGGCTGCGTGCATCACGTGTGGATGCATACTATCGCTGCCTTTAAAACTGTGCGTGTTTACCCACTGAAGGTTGTGTGTGCCTGCCCCTTTAAGACTGTGTGAGCAGGTGCCGAGCTGCCCTTTAAGGTTGCGCTACGTGAATATTACTGTGATCTGTCCCTTTAAGGCTCTGTGCACAGGTGCCAACCTGCCCTTTAAGGTTGTGCTGCGTGAACATTAATGTGATCTGTTCTTTTAAGGCTCTGTGAGCAGGTGTCAAGCTGCCCTTTAAGGTTGCACTGCATGAAAATGAATGCTGTGTGTTTGTGTGCGTGCACGTGCCCCTATCCCTTTAAGACACAGCGTCCATTTAAGGCTGTGTGCGTTGTGTGTGGATACATACTATCACTTCCTTTAAAACTGTGCGTGTTTACCCACTAAAGGTTATGTGTGCCTGCCCCTTTAAGACTGTGTGAGCATGTGCCCAGCTGCCCTTTAAAGTTGCGCTGCGTGATCATTACTGTGTGTGTGTGGTGCTAGTTTACCCTTTTTTTTTGCCTGTCCCTTTAAGACTGTGTGACCAGGCGGTGAGCTGCCATTTGAGGCTGTGATGTGTGAGCATTATTGTTTCAGCATTTTGTACAGATGGTACTGACAGGGCTGCTTTAAAGGGACATGAGACCCACATTTATTCTTTCATGATTTAGAAAGAGAATGCAATTTTAAACATCTTTCTAAGTTACTTCTAATTTGTTTTATTCTCTTGATATTCTTTGCTGAAAAGCGTATCTAGATATGCTCAGTAGCTGCTGATTGGTTGCTGCACATAGAAGCCTTGTGTGATTGGCTCACCATGTGCATTGCTTTTTCTTCAACTAAGGATATCTAAAAAATGAAGCAAAATAAATAATAGAAGTACATTGTAATGTTGTTTAAATTTCTATTCTCTATCTGAATCATGAAAGAAAGATTTTGGGTTTAGTGGCCCTTTAAGTGTCTGTGTACAGTAAACAGTTACAAATGTATTAAAAAAATGTAGGCTGAGGGTTTCATAGAATGGGGGTGATTTATCAAGCTGAGGTGGACAGGGGCGCGCCCCTGTCTGCCGCAGCTTGCCTCTGGTGGTCTGAATTCTCCTGGAGAAATTCAGCATTGCACACAAGCGCTAATTTGCGCTCGTGTGCAATACCGCCCCCTGCCTGCGCACAGCCAATCACGTGCGGGCAGGAGCTTTCAATCTCCCCGGTCGGAAAAGACAGGGGAGATTGAATTTCGCCAAACAATAGGTGGCAAAGAGGTTAGCAAAGCAGCGATCTCATGACCTCTGCTTGTTAAATACAGCGTGCAAATTCTTGTGTGAGAACCTGCAGCCGTAGGGGCTCAAAGGCTGGCAAAAGCCTTTGCTAAATCGACCCAAATGTATCCATGTAGGTGAGCAGAGCTGGCTGGCTGGGGAAAGTCTATGGGGAGAACAGGAACTTTACATCCCAAAATATCGCTCTGTCAGAGTATATGAATATTATAAATGAAAATTATATATATATATATATATATATATATATATATATATATATATATATATATATATAGTTTCCATATACTGTATATAGATGAAGAATCCACAGGATTAATTAAACATGAGGCTATTGACAACAATTCTATTTCACTGTAAATCCCAAAAAAACCCTACCAGATGGTTTTGGCTGGGTGAAGACATGTTTATCCTGATTGAAAGTTAGCATAGCTTTTGAAGCTCACCTCCTGCTGTGTCAAGCATACAAACATTTTCCTAAAGGAACTGTAACTTAATGACCATGTTTATTTGACTATGTGCAGAGTTTTATGGCTCTGACATTTGGTGATCAGAGAGAGGGTCAATCTAAATAGCTGGATTCCTTTTTCAACTAAATTATCTTTCCAAACAAAGATAAGCATAGTACTGAAATTAAGGAAACCCCTTGATTATTTGGAGTAAATAGTCTGTGTTTTGAATGGAAAATATGCTCAGAAGTCCTCTGAAATTTCTCACTTAAATCTTTGTGACTTCTAAAGAAAACAAATGCTAGCAGACATGTGTGATGACAACAGTTCTATTTCACTGAATCTCTGACATTTGAAGACGTACTGCAGACATACGGCTGGGGGGAAGGTAACACACACAGTGGAAGCACATGGGTTGCATTATAATTTCAAATTTCACTGTTTAAAACAACTGTATTATATGCAAGTAGAATAAGAATAAGAAAATATATATTTTAATGGATATGAGACTGTCTATTTATGTGATATTAAATATAAACACATGAATAGGGGAAATTGTGGACCTAAGTCATATCATATGATTATGCACTAAATATTTTAAATACATCTCTTGAAATATAGTGAGATGGATATATGGAAGTCATTTTGATGTGATATGACTATACAATATTGATGTTTGATATCAAATTATAAATTTTCTGTTAGGCTAAATGAAATATAAATGCTAACAAGAGAAATTTACTAATGCAATAAATTATAATATGTTTAATAGGGAGAATTGAATTAACAGTGTACTTATTTTGATATAATATTCTGGTGCTTGGTATTGAAATAATCAGAAAATTCACATGGTGCCATCCTGCCTGGAATTCGGATTGTAAGTGATAAATGCAATGTTGTAGTATTATTTAATATAATCATTATATGGGATATGTAAGATTTAGAAACATAAATGTTAGAAATGGTTAGGTCAGGGGTCAGCAACCTTCGGGTCCCAGATGTTTTGTAACTACATTTCCCATGATGCTCAGATAGCCTAAAGAGTGTCTCAGCATCGTGGGAAATGTAGTTCCAAAACATCTGGGAGCCGAAGGTTGCTGACCCCTGGGTTAGGTGAATCTGTTTGTGTTTGTCCGCTGCCCCCGATGGCCAGAATCTAGTATGACAGTCAAGGGACTTAAAGGGACAGTACACTGTAAAACTGGTTTTCCATTAATGTATTTTAAATGACTTGTTATACCAACTGCAGAGTATAAAATATTTGAGAAATTGCATTTTCGGTTTTATTTGTGTATATGAAGTAGCTGGTTTTGTGCTTTGAAACCACAGCCTATTACAATGGGTTGAGCTTCAGGTAATATCAGATCTCATTATGTTATCACTTTTATGTACACAGACTTGCTTCCTTATCTTATATTTGTCTGGAACACCAAAGCTCAATACATAGAGAGAACAATGGAAAATTATAATTGTATTACTTAACTATCCTGCATCCCACTGGGAGTGTAATCTCTTCTGCTGGCTGTGTTTACTAAGGCTTGTCAATAGGGTATACGCCAGTATCAAAACTTTCAGTATAGGTTGGGAAACCACAAGCTAAATCAGCTATTTCAAATGCTGAAATATGAGTAAAGGAGCTACTTGCAACCAATTTAATACACTCTAGCAGGTAAAAAGGATCATTGGGAATAATTTAAAGGGGAGAAAGTTTTTGTCCCTTTAACTGTTAAAAGATGCATTTCCATAGCGACAATATATACTGAACCAATGGAGAGCGTTCCCCAAAAGTATCCAATGAGAAGGGACAAGCACGTGGGCGTGAACGAAAAAAATCATCAATGATTCAGATAAAAAGGAATAGTAAATGCAAAGAGGAGACAGTTTTTGTGTGACTTGCTGGATACTGGTGATTTGATATTTGGCGGCCATACCTGGGAACAAATCTCACTAAGCAAGAAACTGAAAACTTACCTTGATATGCGATAACTTTCCTTCAAATGAGATGATCTAAAGACCACTACGAATTGGTTCAAATTGGTGAAGTATAATTGTTCTAATTTTTAATAACTGAAACAAAGGTTATTGGTAGAAACATAGGCCTAGATTTGGAGTTCGGCGGTAGAAGGGCTGTTAACGCTCCGCAGGCTTTTTTCTGGCTGCACCATAAATTTAACTCTGGTATCGAGAGTTCAAACAAATGCTGCGTTAGGCTCCAAAAAAGGAGCGTAGAGCATTTTTACCTCAAATGCAACTCTCGATACCAGAGTTGCTTACGGACGCGGCCAGCCTCAAAAACGTGCTTGTGCACGATATCCCCATAGGAAACAATGGGGCTGTTTGAGCTGAAAAAAACCTAACACCTGCAAAAAAGCAGCGTTCAGCTCCTAACGCAGCCCCATTGTTTCCTATGGGGAAACACTTCCTAAGTCTGCACCTAACACTCTAACATGTACCCCGAGTCTAAACACCCCTACCCTTACACTTATTAACCCTTAATCTGCCGCTCCCGCTATCGCTGACCCCTGCATATTATTTTTAACCCCTAATCTGCCGCTCCGTAAACCGCCGCAACCTACGTTATCCCTATGTACCCCTAATCTGCTGCCCTAACATCGCCGACCCCTATATTATATTTATTAACCCCTAATCTGCCCCCCACAACGTCGCCTCCACCTGCCTACACTTATTAACCCCTAATCTGCCGAGCGGACCTGAGCGCTACTATAATAAAGTTATTAACCCCTAATCCGCCTCACTAACCCTATCATAAATAGTATTAACCCCTAATCTGCCCTCCCTAACATCGTCGACACCTAACTTCAATTATTAACCCCTAATCTGACGACCGGAGCTCACCGCTACTATAATAAATGGATTAACCCCTAAAGCTAAGTCTAACCCTAACACTAACACCCCCCTAAGTTAAATATAATTTAAATCTAACGAAATAAATTAACTCTTATTAAATAAATTATTCCTATTTAAAGATAAATACTTACCTGTAAAATACATCCTAATATAGCTACAATATAAATTATAATTATATTATAGCTATTTTAGGATTTATATTTATTTTACAGGCAACTTGGTAATTATTTTAACCAGGTACAATAGCTATTAAATAGTTAAGAACTATTTAATAGTTACCTAGTTAAAATAATAACAAATTTACCTGTAAAATAAATCCTAACCTAAGATATAATTAAACCTAACACTACCCTATCAATAAATTAATTAAATAAACTACCTACAATTACCTACAATTAACCTAACACTACACTATCAATAAATTAATTAAACACAATTGCTACAAATAACTACAATTACATAAACTAGCTAAAGTACAAAAAATAAAAAAGAACTAAGTTACAAAAAATAAAAAAATATTTACAAACATAAGAAAAATATTACAACAATTTTAAACTAATTACACCTACTCTAAGCCCCCTAATAAAATAACAAAGCCCCCCAAAATAAAAAATTCCCTACCCTATTCTAAATTAAAAAAGGTAAAAGCTCTTTTACCTTACCAGCCCTGAACAGGGCCCTTTGCGGGGCATGCCCCAAGAATTTCAGCTCTTTTGCCTGTAAAAAAAAAAACATACAATACCCCCCCCCAACATTACAACCCACCACCCACATACCCCTAATCTAACCCAAACCCCCCTTAAATAAACCTAACACTAAGCCCCTGAAGATCTTCCTACCTTGTCTTCACCATCCAGGTTCACCGATCCGTCCTGAGGAGCTCCTCCGATGTCCTGATCCAAGCCCAAGCGGGGGGCTGAAGAGGTCCATGATCCGGTCAAAGTCTTCATCCAAGCGGGGCAGAAGAGGATCTTCCATCCGATTGAAGTCTTCATCCAAGCAGCATCCATCCGGAGCGAAGCGGCAGGATCCTGAAGACCTCCAGCGCGGAACATCCATCCGGCCCGACGACTGAACGACGAATGACTGTTCCTTTAAGGGACGTCATCCAAGATGGCGTCCCTCGAATTCCGATTGGCTGATAGGATTCTATCAGCCAATCGGAATTAAGGTAGGAATTTTCTGATTGGCTGATGGAATCAGCCAATCAGAATCAAGTTCAATCCGATTGGCTGATCCAATCAGCCAATCAGATTGAGCTCGCATTCTATTGGCTGTTCCGATCAGCCAATAGAATGCGAGCTCAATCTGACTGGCTGATCGGATCAGCCAATCGGATTGAACTTGATTCTGATTGGCTGATTCCATCAGCCAATCAGAAAATTCCTACCTTAATTCCGATTGGCTGATAGAATCCTATCAGCCAATCGGAATTCGAGGGACGCCATCTTGGATGACGTCCCTTAAAGGAACAGTCATTCGTCGTTCAGTCGTCGGGCCGGATGGATGTTCCGCGCTGGAGGTCTTCAGGATCCTGCCGCTTCGCTCCGGATGGATGCTGCTTGGATGAAGACTTCAATCGGATGGAAGATCCTCTTCTGCCCCGCTTGGATGAAGACTTTGACCGGATCATGGACCTCTTCAGCCCCCCGCTTGGGCTTGGATCAGGACATCGGAGGAGCTCTTCAGGACGGATCGGTGAACCTGGATGGTGAAGACAAGGTAGGAAGATCTTCAGGGGCTTAGTGTTAGGTTTATTTAAGGGGGGTTTGGGTTAGATTAGGGGTATGTGGGTGGTGGGTTGTAATGTTGGGGGGGGGGTATTGTATGTTTTTTTTTACAGGCAAAAGAGCTGAAATTCTTGGGGCATGCCCCGCAAAGGGCCCTGTTCAGGGCTGGTAAGGTAAAAGAGCTTTTACCTTTTTTAATTTAGAATAGGGTAGGGAATTTTTTATTTTGGGGGGCTTTGTTATTTTATTAGGGGGCTTAGAGTAGGTGTAATTAGTTTAAAATTGTTGTAATATTTTTCTTATGTTTGTAAATATTTTTTTATTTTTTGTAACTTAGTTCTTTTTTATTTTTTGTACTTTAGCTAGTTTATTTAATTGTATTTATTTGTAGGAATTGTGTTTAATTAATTTATTGATAGTGTAGTGTTAGGTTAATTGTAGGTAATTGTAGGTAGTTTATTTAATTAATTTATTGATAGGGTAGTGTTAGGTTTAATTATATCTTAGGTTAGGATTTATTTTACAGGTAAATTTGTTATTATTTTAACTAGGTAACTATTAAATAGCTATTGTACCTGGTTAAAATAATTACCAAGTTGCCTGTAAAATAAATATTAATCCTAAAATAGCTATAATATAATTATAATTTATATTGTAGCTATATTAGGATGTATTTTACAGGTAAGTATTTATCTTTAAATAGGAATAATTTATTTAATAAGAGTTCATTTATTTCGTTAGATTTAAATTATATTTAACTTAGGGGGGTGTTAGAGTTAGGGTTAGACTTAGCTTTAGGGGTTAATCCATTTATTATAGTAGCAGTGAGCTCCGGTCGTCAGATTAGGGGTTAATAATTGAAGTTAGGTGTCGACGATGTTAGGGAGGGCAGATTAGGGGTTAATACTATTTATTATAGGGTTAGTGAGGCGGATTAGGGGTTAATACATTTATTATAGTAGCGCTCAGGTCCGCTCGGCAGATTAGGGGTTAATAAGTGTAGGCAGGTGTCGGCGACGTTGAGGGGGGCAGATTAGGGGTTAATAAATATAATATAGGGGTCGGCGGTGTTAGGGGCAGCAGATTAGGGGTACATAGGGATAACGTAGGTGGCGGCGCTTTGCGGTCGGAAGATTAGGGGTTAATTATTTTAAGTAGCTGGCGGCGACGTTGTGGGGGGCAGGTTAGGGGTTAATAAATGTAATACAGGGGTCGGCGGGGTTAGGGGCAGCAGATTAGGGGTACATAAGTATAACGTAGGTGGCGGTCGGCAGATTAGGGGTTAAAAAATTTTAATCGAGTGGCGGCGATGTGGGGGGAGCTCGGTTTAGGGGTACATAGGTAGTTTATGGGTGTTAGTGTACTTTAGGGTACAGTAGTTAAGAGCTTTATGAACCGGCGTTAGCCCAGAAAGCTCTTAACTACTGCTATTTTCCTGCGGCTGGAGTTTTGTCGTTAGAGCTCTAACGCTCACTTCAGAAACGACTCTAAATACCGGCGTTAGGAAGATCCCATTGAAAAGATAGGATACGCAATTGACGTAAGGGGATCTGCGGTATGGAAAAGTCGCGGCTGAAAAGTGAGCGTTAGACCCTTTAATCACTGACTCCAAATACCAGCGGGCGGCCAAAACCAGCGTTAGGAGCCTCTAACGCTGGTTTTCACGGCTAACGCCAAACTCCAAATCTAGGCCATAGTCAATTTATAGTAAAGAGATTTAAAGGTACACTCAGTATTTTAACTGTGTTCATAGTCCTATATATAAAGTTAAGTGTGTCTCTTGCATGCTAAATAATTCATCTGTGCAAAATATAGAAAATATATATATATATATATATATATATATATATATATCTTAGAATTGGGTTTAATTATAAGTAAATAAGAATTTGTTCCAGTTTAAATAAATAGACATTTAAGTAACTGTTCACATTAAGAATATAGGTATTTTTAGTGTCCTAATTAGAATTGTATTAAAATCAAATACAGCTAAATAGCTGAGTATATATATATATCAGGGCTCAAAATTTCAGGTCCTAAGCTACTAGCCAGGCCAAAAATGTTACTCGCCACTTCTGATCCCACCCATTACCCGCCCACTGCATACCCAGGCCACGCCTACTCACCCACCCACTGCATACCCACGTCAGGCCCACTACTTCAACCATTCTTTTCAGCGCCCACATTTAATTAGGAGCTAGTGGCACACACACTGAAACAGAGAACACACACACACTGTGACAGAGGGAACACACACAAACACACACACTGTGACAGAGGAAACACACACACACACACACTGTGACAGGGAGCACACACACACTGTGACAAGGGGCACACACACACACACTGTGACAGGGAGCACACACACACTGTTAGGGAGCATACACTGTGACAGAGGGAACACACACACACAAACTGTGACAGGGAGCACACACACACTGTGACAGGGAGCACACACACACTGTGACAGGGAGCACACACACACTGTGACAGCGAGCACACACACACTGTGACAGCGAGCACACACACACTGTGACAGGGAGCACACACACACACTCTGTGACAGGGAGCACACACACACACACACTATGACAGGGAGCACACACACACACACACACTGTGAAAGGGAGCACACACACACACTGTGACAGGGAGCACACACACACACACTGTGACAGGGAGCACACACACATACTGACAGGGAGCACACACACACACACACTGTGACAGGGAGCACACACACACACTGTGACAGGGAGCACACACACACACTTTGACAGGGAGCACTCACACACACACACACTGTGACAGGGAGCACACACACACACACACTGTGACAGGGAGCACACACACACTGTGACAGGGAGCACACACACACTGTGACAGGGAGCACACACACACACTGTGACAGGGAGCACACACACACTGTGGCAGGGAGCACACACACACACACACATTGACAGGGAGCACATACACACACACACTGTGACAGGGAGCACACACACACTGTGGCAGGGAGCACACGTTTCAATACCGTGTTAACTCTGTAGACTGTAGAAATATTGCTAGGTATAAGTTATTTTTATAGATTTATACATAGTCACATTCATGTTCGCACAACCAGAGGGGAGGGGACTTTCTCCAGTTCTGTTTCCAGACATGTCTTTGCGAGAGGTAAGCTTCTTGTTTTACACTGAAAAGGGGCTGTCTGCTGTTTGTTTCAGTTCAGCACTATTCCCTGCTTACACAGGCTACTACTTCCGCATGGGTTAAAAAGTGTTTAGTAGGGAGGGGTTGCTGTGTGTACATTTGTGCTGCAGTATTTGCCAGCATTTAACCCATTGACTGCTAGAGATGGTTTTTTTAGCCCTACATGACAAAACTGCTGTAAATTTACAACTGTGGTGTGACGTATTTTTTAGGTGACCGGGTCCTGTGCACTGCTAGCCCGCAGCAGGGCTAACAGTGGGAACAATCTACCTGCCCGGTGCCAGGAACTGCTCTACTCACTTGTTCCTGAGTCTCCTGGATGCGACACCCCTCTCCTTGTCACACTTACTGCCACATTGAAGCCGCCACCGGTCCGGTCCACACTCCACTCGCTAGCTTACAAATTCCCACTTTGAATTGAGCGCGTTCAGCGCTGCCCTGCATCCTGACCTGCATCCTGACCTGATCTGACAATGAAGTGGGCGTGACCAGGCCCGCCACAATCAACAAGCATGGCGGTGATGTGTGAGGATGGCAGGGGGTAGAAGACGTCTGTGGAGATTATCAGACTCAGTGCGGGCTCTCTAATTAGGCGGCTGCTTCAGAGCTGCCACTGCCTGGGAAACCACTCTTTAATTAGTGAGCCAGATCATTAGTGAGCCAGATCTGCAACATGAGTTTCCACCCTGCTGAACTAAAACTTTCTCGCCACTGCATAAATTTCACTCGCCAAATGCGAGTTGGCGAGTGGAATTTTTGAGCCTTGTATATATTGTCCTATTGTTTACTAAGCACTGTTAAAAATTGTATCAGTCTAAATGTTCAGTGGTTTATACTTTAATCTCATTGTGTTAATTGAATGAAAGGCTGCTGTGAGTAAGGCTAATTTTAAGGGTAGACTTTTATGAATTTTGCATAGCATATTTGAATAGTTTTTAAACGCGTATAATATTGGACTCATATTCTGATTCTTACAAATATATATATTTCAATGTGTTCATAGATATTTACTAATAATAAAGAATTCAGGTATTTATATTAATTTTATTGTCATAGTAAACGTATATTTGATTGTGGGTTTAGTTTAAAGAAAGATTGTTAAATATATTAAGTTATAACCCTGCCATATACTCACATATTATTTGGAGATTACTGCTAAGATTCTTATAATTATACCGACATATTATATGGAGGCATTGCGTGAGATATTATAAATATTTATCATATTGATGTAACATATTTGTAGTAAATAGAAATTATTATAAAAGAGAGAAAGGAATTTCATATTTCGAAATTGATATTTTGAAAATATAGGTGTTTTTTTTTTTTTAAATTGAAATATTGATTTTCATGTTCAAGATTAATATTTTGAAATATTATTAAAAATTAATTTTTTGGAAAAATTAATAAAAATATAAAATTTTCATATTTCAAAATTAATCAAAAATATAAATTTTTCATATTTCAAAATTCATAAAAATATTAATTTTTCATATTTAAAAATTCATAAAAATATTAATTTTTCGGCAGCATTTACAGAAATAAACACCATATGCGACTGCAGCATAACTTGCTGAATAGAACTATACCAAATCTGCTGTGGCGGTGGCCTCCTCGTGAGACCTCAGCACCCCCCCCGGTTACCCGGGTAAGGCATTCCCTATTGGATTGCAACTTTCTTACAGTTATAATCCCCTGAATTGTTATAACGGAGATGTGGCATTCCAGCCACAAGATTTTGAGTCTGCTATCTGTGCCCTCTTTGAAGAACATTATCAGAGATTAAGGACCCTAATTACTGAGGGGTTTGGCGCTAGACAGCGGCCGGCTGTGGCCCTCGATGAACCAAGACCTTCTGCGCAACAAGTACAAGTGCAGCTGCTAGACGAAGGACCTGTTACACAAGCTGTGAAGGAAATTGAGGACCCCCTTGTGCTTCCCCCAGTTCCCCTAGATAACGTGTACCCGCTCAACAGTGGGGTGGTAATCCTAGCAGATGAAGTGTCAGAAGAGGATGAACCCTACCCTATGTTACGTGAGGACCCGGTTGTGCCGCTGCTGCTCACTAAGTTCTTTCTGTGGGAGCGGAGGTCTGCACTATACTTTCGGTCTGGTTTTGATGCGGAGGGCCGAAGTTCATTGATCCGGAACTTGCCAGATGGCCGAGAATCCTGTGGAGATCACAGGCAGCAACTATTGGAATCTTTACAGTTGCGGTGCCGCACTAGTCCGCACAGGGTAGTTCCGGACACCAGCTTTGTGGAACACTTTTCACTTCACTCTATGCGATGGAGAACCAGTGGAGACATATGGCAGGTAACAGATTACCAACGAGTGCTTTTGTTGGTGTTCCTTGGAGCCGGAGTAGGCTAAACAACTTTCCCTCCCTCAGCGGCTGTTTGGTAAAAAGAGATTTGGTGGCAGTTGCTCATAAGCAAGTTATCTTATTGCTGGACTACAATTATATGTGGGACGCAACTGTTAATAGATTTTCTTCTCACTCCCTGAGCGCTATGTTGCAGCAGCTCCTTTGGACCTTTTTTCTGTCACACAGAGTTACCGGCAGCGCAACATTTTCTCTGCATATGGGTCTGAGGCCAGGACATCAAACTCTAACCCCCCAGGCTTAAAATCTCTCAGGATATAATAACCTTTTGGTATATTGCTTATACTTTTGTTCTCCCAGTATGTTCCTTCTAAATGGAGTTTTGTTTAGACTCAGGGTATGCCTGTATAACTGTTGTCGTAGTTACATTATGGGTCATTCCTGGGCCCTCAGTTATTACACATTTCTTGCTATGGGGGTATGATGTATCTTTAAGAGGCCTTGACTTCACATTTACTATGTTCAAACGAGTGGTCTTACAGAGCATAGGGAGGAAAGTAAAACGAAAGAAAGATAAGGGGTCAAAATGTAAAGTTTCTGTTTGTTTTCTGTTGTGTTGCTCAACTTTATAGGATTAGAGGGTAACAGTGATAATATAGTCTAATATAGTTACCATAGTTAGTTCTCTTCATAAACATAATAAGGATGAGACACCTTTACTGCCTCTCGCCAATTCACAACAGTGGGCCTATCTATCCATAGCCTTGCAGTCTCATTTAGACCATTTCCCTATATATCCCAACACATATCCATTATCTGAGAATACAATTATATGGGACACGCGTTTGCCCTAAGAAAACGCATACAAAGTATTAGTCTCGCTCTGTCTGCGGCCGAGATAGGGTGACACTTCGTTATTTTACCACTACGTATCCCATGCATATATTTTTGAGTGGCTGCTCCTACCAGATGGGGATATTTAACACGTTTCTGATCACAGAAACTACTGGGAAGGAACCATAGAGCATCTAGCAATATACCGGCATAGGTCGTTGGTTAAAACATATCCTAACCCCATCCAATAGTTTATTGGGGCCCTACTTGAATTATGTGACGTAATAAATATGCATAATTAATAAATGCCATGTATCCTATACATAGTTGGGTGGAGTTTAGTGTTTATCAGGGATATCATACTAATCCAAAACTTTATTTTATCTATTATTGTGGAAACTTGTTATATAATCTATTGTTGTTATGTACATTTATGGTTTATGCTTTTTCAAGCCCAAGAGTGGCTATAGATTAATTTACCTCCATTGAACATTGTTATCTCACTAAGGTCCAAGAGTGGCCTATTATTCCCAGAGGAGGATTATTTAAATTTAAAAACGAGGTTACAGTTACCTTTGCCTACTTAATTTCTGAATTTCTATGTATATGAGAGTGTACATTACTTTATCAATGTGAATTTTACTCTCTCTGTAATTCTTAAGTTCTGGCAATTTTACATGTTTTGTATATGTTATTTACCTCAATAAAAAAATATTAAAAAAAAATATATATATATACATTTTTCATATTTCAAAATTAATATTGATATTTTGAAAATATAATTTTTTTTTCTTGGTCAAAATTGTATTAGCGTTTTTATCTTATTAAGTTCAACACTAGAATAACGATGTCTTCAGCAAAAAGTAATGCTAGCGTTTCTGCACATGATGAAATTGTACCCTCCCCAAGATCCTCTGTCCATGAAGTGGTTCAGGAAAAAACTCTCAAATTAGAAGCCATGAACCACATCATGACTAGGCTTGATGTTGGGGACGATGTCTCCAAGTATATTAAGGAGTGTAAAGATAAGGCCAAAGATTTAGTTAGAGATATGTGGTTTGAAGATGGGGAATTATACCAAATGTTACTGCAACTTAATGAATGCATGGAATTTAGAGGGCGTGATGAATTAATTTTCAAAACTTGGCTGATCCTAATGTATATGAGCTGTGAGATGTCTAACCAAATGGCAGGACAGGACAGACAATTAGGATGGCTAAGGGTTGAAAATGATTCATTACGAGAATTTGAAGAAGCCTTTATTCATGCAAATGTAGAGGTTTTTGAAGCTAACCAAAAGGTGTCTGACTTAAATAAATATCATCAGAAATTAGTGGCTGAATTTAAAGCTTTCGAAGAAGAACATGAAAAATGCCAAGATGAAAATAAAACTCTAAAGACTAGATACCGTGAGGCTGAAAAAGAATATGAACAGGCAATAAATAAATTAAAGAGACAAATTAGCAGTAATAAGGAACCTTTAAGTAATAACACTAATGCTGAAATGTTTAACTCAATTAGGGACTGGGGCAGAAATGAGTTTCAAGATACCAGGCGGGAGGATAGACAAAGATACCCAAACTATAGCCCTAATTCAGGCCCACAGGTAACTTTTTCCCCGAGGCAATTACCTAACTCTGGGGGACCAGAAGATTATTACGCCGCAGATGAAGAGGGCAGTTACTATAACGGGTCAGAAAGGGGGGCTAGCTTCTCAGACAGCCCATATAGAAATACATGGGTAAGATTTCAGCAAAATAAAGATAGGACAGATGAAAGGCACCCTAACTCAAACAATAAGTTCCTAGTGAGATTCAGTAATGTACCAAATAAAGTGTATGACACCCCCACAATAATTAAATTCCTAAAGAATGCAGTACGCCCATTTTCCAAAGGGGGGACCACTTCCATAATTGACCACTTAGAGGCCTTTGAAAATGCTTTATCTATAATGAGTGTTACAAGTGAGCAGTTAAAAATTGAATTCCTACCCTGGGTATTTGAAGGTAAACATCACAAATTCTTTGCTTAACTAAAGGATATGAATATTCATTCCTGGAGTGAAACGAAATGACAGTGCAAAAAGGAATTCGGGCAACATCACACTAAGACTGCAGCGAGAATAGCTGTATACGGTTTAAAATGTAGTGCAACTCAAAGCCCCACCGAGTTCCTTTCTATACTGAAAAGTGCGTACAGTATGGATGAAGATTATCCCATATTTGAATGCTCAGAGTTTGTGAATCTATTTTTTGAAGCACTGCCCGCACCCATCAAAATTAACTTAGCTAGAGATTTTGATGATAACTGCTCATTGGAATGGCTGATCAAAGAGAGTACAAAGTTATACTCTATTCAGCAGTCCAATGAACAGGGGGATAAAAGGGAGAAAAAGCCCAATCCTAAAATAGTGGCCGAAACTAGGGTGTCATCTAGCCCCCTAAATTTGGAGTCTAAAAAGAAAACCTACGCGGAAGTGGCCAGAGAAAACAGGCCATCTCCACAGAGGTTTAACTCTACCCCTCCCCCAACACGGGCTGAGGCGCAGAGAGACTATAGCCAAAGCGGGGGACATACTCAGGCGAATAATTACGCTCAAAGAGAATATCCGCAGAATATTTGGTACCAACGCAAAGGTAGATACAATAGATGGTGAAGATATTCTCAGGATAACCATACACCCCAAGTAAATAATGCTCCCCAAAATAATAATGCTGAACAAATTGAACCCCAGGGGCAATCACGCCAGGATAGAAATAGCGGCTCTGATTCTGAGGGGTACCAATGGTCCAGGAATCATTATTATGGGGCATCAAGAGATAGGCCCAGGAGTAGAGGTAACTTGTACAATCAAGTAGATCAGCTTAGTACCCAGCTAATTCGGTTGAGCGAACAAGTCGCTAATATGAGTCAAAAACTTACGGCTCAGCAACCGAACAATACTTTTTTAGGGGTTCAGCCAGTGGCCAGCAGTGGGCCACAGGCACAGTCATAGACACTGCAGTATCATCTGAAAGAGAGGGAAGAGATATGCAAAATAAAATGATAAATGTAAAAAATGGTACTAATCATGTTCTCTCCCCACAGATCGGAAACGGACGATTTAGCTGTGATGACGAGCAACCTTAGACGGGAAAAATTAACAAAAATTCTTCCTTTGCAGCGTTCTCTTAATCTTCGCCTAGATTTAGAGTTCTGCGTTAGCCGTCAAAAGCAGCGTTAAGGGGTCCTAACGCTGCTTTTGGCCGCTCGCTGGTATTTAGAGTCAGGCAGGAAAGGGTCTAACGCTCACTTTCAAGCCACGACTTTTCCATACCGCAGATCCCCTTACGCCAATTGCGTATCCTATCTTTTCAATGGGATCTTCCTAATGCTGGAATTTAGAGTCTTGGCTGAAGTGAGCGGTACACCCTCTACCGACAAGACTCCTACCGCCCATGGAAAGGCTGTAGTTAAGAGCTTTATGGGCTTACGCCGGTATATAAAACTCTTAACTACAGTGCTCTAAAGTACACTAACACCCATAAACTACCTATGTACCCATAAACCGAGGTCCCCCCACATTGCCGCCACTATAATAAATATTTTTAACCCCTAATCTGCTGACCGCACATCGCCACCACCTACATTATCCCTATGAACCCCTAATATGCTGCCCCCAACATCGCCGACCCCTATATTATATTTATTAACCCCTAATCTGCCCACCCCAACGTCGCCGCTACCTTACCTACACTTATTAACCCCTAATCTGCCGACCGGACCTCGCCGCCACTATAATAAATGTATTAACCCCTAAACCGCCGCCCTCACGCCTTGCAAACACTATAATAATTTGTATTAACCCCTAATCTGCCCTCCCTAACATCGCCGCCACCTAACTTCAAGTATTAACCCCTAATTTGCCGACTGGCCCTCGCCGCTACTATAATAAATGTATTAACCCCTAAAGCTAAGCCTAACCCTAACACCCCCCTAAATTAAATATAATTTTAATCTAACAAAATAAATTAAATCTTATTAACTAATCTATTCCTATTCAAAACTAAATACTTACCTGTAAAATAAACCCTAATATAGCTACAATATAACGAATAATTATATTGTAGCTATTTTAGGATTTATATTTATTTTACAGGCAACTTTGTATTTATTTTAACTAGGTACAATAGCTATTAAATAGTTATTTACTATTTAATAGCTACCTAGTTAAAATAATTACAAAATTACCTGTAAAATAAATCCTAACCTAAGTTACAATTAAATCTAACACTACACTATCAATAAATTAATTAAATAAATTACCTACAATTACATAGAATTCAATAAACTAAACTAAATTCCAAAAAAAAGAAACACTAAAAAAAGATTACAAGAATATTAGGCTAATTACACCTACTCTAAGCCCCCTAATAAAACAAAAAAGCCCCCCAAAATAATAAAGGTCCCTACCCTATTCTAAATTAAAAAGTAATAAAAGGGCTTTTTGCGGGGCATGCCCCAAAGTAATCAGCTCTTTTGCCTGTAAAAAAAAATACAACCCCCCCAACATTAAAACCCACCACCCACATACCCCTACTCTAACCCAAACCCCCCTTTAAATAAACCTAACACTACCCCCTGAAGATCTCCCTATCTTGAGTTTTCTTCACCCAGCCGGGCCGAAGTCTTCATCCGATGGGGCAGAAGAGGACATTCAGACCGGCAGAAGTCTTCATCCTATCCGGGCAGAAGAGGACATCCGGACCGGCAGACATCTTCATCCAAGCGGCATCTTCTATCTTCATCCAACTGGAGCGGAGCAGAGGCATCTTCTTTCCAGCCAACGCAAATCCATCCTCTTCAACCGACGCCTACTCGCCGAATGAAGGTTCCTTTAAATGGCGTCCCTCAAATTCCGATTGGCTGATTGAATTGATTCTATCAGCCACTCGGAATTAAGGTAGGAAAAATCTGATTGGCTGATTGAATCAGCCAATCAGATTAAAGTTCAATCCGATTGGCTGATCCAATCAGCCAATCAGATTGAGCTCGCATTCTATTGGCTGTTCCGATCAGCCAATAGAATACGAGCTCAATCTGATTGGCGGATTGGATCAGCCAAATTGGCCTAATATTCTTGTAATCTTTTTTTATTTTTTGTAATTTTTTGTAATTTAGTGTTTGTTTTAGTGTTTGTTTTTTTTGTAATTTAGTTTAGTTTATTTAATTGTATGTAATTGTAGGTAATTTATTTAATTAATTTATTGATATTGTAGTGTTTAATTGTAACTTAGGTTAGGATTTATTTTACAGGTAATTTTGTAATTATTTTAACTAGGTAGCTATTAAATAGTTAATAACTATTTAATAGCTATTGTACCTAGTTAAAATAAATACAAAGTTGCCTGTAAAATAAATATAAATCCTAAAATAGCTACAATATAATTACTAGTTATATTGTAGCTATATTAGGGTTTATTTTACAGGTCAGTTTTTAGTTTTAAATAGGAATACTTTAGTTAATAAGATTAAATTTATTTAGTTAGATTAAAATTATATTTAATTTAGGGGGTTGTTAGGATTAGGGTTAGACTTAGCTTTAGGGGTTAATACATTTATTAGAGTAGCGGCGAGGTCCGGTCAGCAGATTAGGGGTGAATACTTGAAGTTAGGTGGCGGCGATGTTGGGGGGGGGGGGGCAGATTAGGGGTTAATACTATTTATTATATGGTTTGCGAGGTGAGAGTGCGGCGGTTTAGGGGTTAATAACTTTATTAGAGTAGCGGCGAGGTCCGGTCGGCAGATTAGGGGTTAATAAGTGTAGGTTAGGTAGCGGCGACATTGGTGGTGCAGATTAGGGGTTAATAAATATTATGTAGGTGTTGGCGATGTTAGGGGCAGCAGATTAGGGGTACATAGGTATAATGTAGGTTGCGGCGGTGTCCGGAGCGGCAGATTAGGGGTTAATAGTATAATGCAGGTGTCATCGATAGCGGGGGCGGCAGATTAGGGGTTAATAAGTGTAAGATTAGGGATGTTTAGACTCGGGGTTCATGTTAGGGTGTTAGGTGCAGACTTAGAAACTGTTTCCCCATAGGAAACAATGGGGCTGCGTTGGGAGCTTAACGCTGCTTTTTTGCAGGTGTTAGGTTTTTTTTCAGCCCAAACTGCCCCATTGTTTCCTATTGGGGAATCGTGCACGAGCACGTTTTAGCTGCTTACCGCTCTCCATAAGCAACGCTGGTATTGAGGGTTGAAGTGGCGGTAAATTAGGCTCAATGCACCCTTTTTGGAGCCTAACGCAGCCCCTCAGACAACTCTAAATACCAGCGTTGTTTTGAAGCAGCGGTAGGAAAAAAAGCTGCGTTAGCTACGTGGGTCTTTACCGACAAAACTCTAAATCTAGCCGCTTATTTCCACAGATGCAGTACACAAGAATCCGGCCGACCCTGTCAAAGAGGGGACCGGTAGGTATAAAGTTCCTTCTGCATCGGAAAACATGGCGGATTCAGGTAACACGTGGCAAAGCCCACAGATGTATGATAATGCCAATTTTATGTGTGAAATGGTAGAAACTGCAGGGAGATATTATGTATTAGCTGAGCTTCAAGATTCAGTCTCCAACCCTATCATGGGATTAATTGATACTGGGTCTCAGGCAACTATCTTATCCCACAGGTACTACACACAGCTAAACGAGCTAACACCCCACAAACCTAAAATAAAAGAATTTGATGGTTCTCTAATAGGTGTTGGGGGTGACTCTCTAAAAGTCTACGGTACTGCCTGGTTAAAATTTTAATTAGGGAACAGGGTCATAAGACACCCTGTCATTATAGTGGATCTGCAAACTGATCGTTTAATTATTGGTAGTGATCTCCTGAAGCGATTAAGCACCATAATTGATTGCATAAATAATTTAATTTGGTCACAAGTTAAAAGGCCTATCAATTATGAGAAATCTGGTATATCTCGCCCCCGACATAACTGTCACGTGGTGGAAGAGAATCCAGATGCTGTGGAGATTCATTTCAGGAATAACTCTGTACCTGAAATCACTATTTTACAAATAGATGATCAGACTCCTTTAAGTAGCTCTGATGGTAATACTGTTAAATTTTTGCCTGGAAAAATAGCGAATATTTCCTTAGACGGCGATGTATTAACCATATCTCTCCACAAGGGGGATCATAGAATCCCGAAGGGGGGGGCACGCTCAATACCTCGCAGGAATTGAGAGAGTTAAAGAGGATCTATTTATCCCTATACCAATGCATGACCTTGGTACAACAAAGTATGCCAAATTGAACTTAAAACAGGAAGCTAGCTATATAAGCGAAGGCTTATTAGCACAGATAGCTGAACCTAAAGTGATTAAATATCTTTCTCCCCAAGACCACTGTGTCCACAACCTGGATAACAGGTTTGAAAGCTGTAACATCACAGCTAAATGCTTATTATCTGTATCTATCAGTGATGTGCTGTCATAGGAGGCAGGTGAGGCAGCGCCTCACCTTTCCTATGTGTGTAATTACACCAACCAATAAATTTTTAATAATAATAAAAAAAAATTAATTTTTTTTTGTGTATTAATTAGTGACCCCCCCTACCCCCCACCCCCTGCCACCCACTCAGCTATCTTTTTTTTATTAAATTGACTGTCGTGTTGTATTCTCAACAAATACAATCATATTGTGCAAGTAGGAAGAGGCTGTGAGCCCTTCCATTGCGCAATATGATTGTATTTGTTTGTATGGGCCGCAGGAGACTGCCACCCAGTGGCGACTAACATTTAATGTCTACTCTTCGTGGCCCATACCGCTCCCAATAGAGGCTAGTCTATGGCAGCCTCGGGAGCCCTCTCAGCCCTGCCTGCCTCACCTCAGCCAATCAGCGTGCCATGCGGTCCCAGTCTCACTAACACTGACTACTAGTCAGTGGGTGGGACTGTTGCGGCGGGTGGGAGGGAGATCAGGTGGCGCTGAGTGAGAGACGCGTTGAAGACACAGTCACTGAATCAATGAAGAAGTCAAACTCAGTGTTACTTAGTTTGAAGAGGTCTCGATGGGATGGATGGACTGCAGCCGCTGCCTGCCACGCACTCACACTGTCTGTCTCAGTCGAGACGGATGGTCACGCCGGACTCCGGAGGTGTCTGTCGGTGCACTGTGAGTGAGGCTCATAACAGGTCAGTGAGAGCTCAGAGCTGCAGCAGCAGTGCAGCTGCCGTGCTAGTGGAAGGAACACAACTTCTTTGAGTCTGACTCGAGTCTCACTGACTGTTGTCTGTGAGACTGTGATCAGTCTGTCAGTGATGTTAGATGGATGTGTGTGACTAGTGTGCTGCCTTCCTCAACCACCATAATAACAACAATACTGTCTCTCCCCTCCAGTGTGTTTCTCCCCCTCCCCTCTGTATCTCCCCCCCCTGTGTCTCCCCCCACCTGTCTCTCCCCTCCTCCCCTGTGTCTCTCCCCCCTCCTCTGTGTCTCTCCCTCCCCTGTGTCTCTCCCCCCCTCCCCTGTGTCTCTCCCCACCCTCCCCTGTGTCTCTCCCCACCCTCCCCTGTGTCTCTCCCCCCTCCCCTGTGTCTCTCCCCCCTCCCCTGTGTCTCTCCCCCCTCCTCTGTGTCTCTCCCCCCCTCCCTGTGTCTCTCTCCCTCCCTGTGTTTCTCCCCCCTCCCCTGTGTCTCCCCCCTCCCTTGTCTCTCTCACCCCCCTCCCTTGTCTCTCTCTCCCCCCTCCCTTGTCTCTCTCTCCCCCCTCCCTTGTGTCTCTCCCATTCCCCCCTCCCTTGTCTCTCTCTCCCCCCTCCCTTGTCTCTCCCGTCTCACCCCTCCCTTGTCTCTCTCTCCCCCCTCCCTTGTCTCTCTCACCCCCCCTCCCTTGTCTCTCTCTCCCCCCTCCCTTGTCTCTCTCTCCCCTTCCCTTGTCTCTCTCTCCCCCCCCTCCCTTGTCTCTCTCTCACCCCCTCCCCTGTCTCTCTCTCTCCCTCCTCCCCTGTCTCTCTCTCCCCCCCTCCCCTGTCTCTCTCTCCCCCCCTCCCCTGTCTCTCTCTCCCCCTCCCCTGTCTCTCTCTCCCCCCTCCCCGTCTCTCTCTCTCTCCCCCTTCCCGTCTCTCTCTCTCTCCCCCCTCCCTTGTCTCTCTCTCTCCCCCCCTTGTCTCTCTCTCCCCCCCTCCCTTGTCTCTCTCTCTCCCCCTCCCTTGTCTCTCTCTCCCCCTCCCTTGTCTCTCTATCCCCCCTCCCCTGTCTCTCTATCCCCCTCCCCTGTCTCTCTATCCCCCTCTCCTGTCTCTATCCCCCTCCCCTGTCTCTATCCCCCCTCTCCCCTGTCTCTATCCCCCTCTCCCCTGTCTCTATACCCCCTCTCCCCTGTCTCTATCCCCCCTCTCCCCTGTTTCTACCCCCCTCCCCTGTCTCTATCCCCCCTCTCCCCTGTCTCTCTCTCTCCCCTCTGTCTCTCTCCCTCTCCCCTCTGTCTCTCTCCCTCTCCCCCTGTCTCTCTCCCTCTCCCCTTTGTCTCTCTCCCTCTCCCCTCTGTCTCTCTCTCCCTCTCCCCTCTGTCTCTCTCCCTCTCCAATATATCTCTCCCTCTCCCCTCTATCTCTCTCTCCCCTTGTCTCTCTCACCCCCCCTCCCTTGTCTCTCTCTCCCCCCTCCCTTGTCTCTCTCTCCCCCTCCCTTGTCTCTCTCTCCCCCCTCCCTTGTCTCTTTCTCACCCCCTCCCCTGTCTCTCTCTCTCCCTCCTCCCCTGTCTCTCTCTCCCCTGTCCCCTGTCTCTCTCTCCCCCTCCCCTGTCTCTCTCTCCCCCCTCCCCTGTCTCTCTCTCCCCCCTCCCCTGTCTCTCTCTCTCTCCCCCTCCCTTGTCTCTCTCTCTCCCCCCCTTGTCTCTCTCTCTCCCCCCTCCCTTGTCTCTCTCTCCCCCCTCCCTTGTCTCTCTCTCCCCCTCCCTTGTCTCTCTATCCCCCCTCCCCTGTCTCTCTATCCCCCTCCCCTGTCTCTCTATCCCCCTCTCCTGTCTATATCCCCCCTCCCCTGTCTCTATCCCCCCTCTCCCCTGTCTCTATCCCCCTCTCCCCTGTCTCTATACCCCCTCTCCCCTGTCTCTATCCCCCCCTCTCCCCTGTCTCTACCCCCCTCCCCTGTCTCTATCCCACCTCTCCCCTGTCTCTCTCTCTCCCCTCTGTCTCTCTCCCTCTCCCCTCTGTCTCTCTCCCTCTCCCCCTGTCTCTCTCCCTCTCCCCTTTGTCTCTCTCCCTCTCCCCTCTGTCTCTCTCTCCCTCTCCCCTCTGTCTCTCTCCCTCTCCAATATATCTCTCCCTCTCCTCTCTATCTCTCTCTCCCCTCTGTCTCTCTCTCTCTCTCTCTCTCTCATCAGTCTCTCTCTCCCTCCCCCTCTGTCTCTCTCTCTCTCCCCTCTGTCTCTCTCTCTCTCTCTCCCTCCCTCTCTGTCTCTCTCTCCCTCCCTCCTGCTCTGTCTCTCCCTCCCTCCCCCTCTGTCTCTCTCTCCCCTCCCTCCCCCTCTGTCTCTCTATCCCCCTCCCTCCCCCTCTGTCTCTCTATCCCCCTCCCTCCCCCTCTGTCTCTCTCTCCCCCTCCCTCCCCCTCTGTCTCTCTCTCTCTCCCTCCATCCCCCTCTGTCTCTCTCTCTCCCTCCATCCCCCTCTGTCGCTCTCTCTCTCTCCTCTGTCTCTCTCCCCTCTGTCTCTCTCTCTCCCCTCTGTCTCACTCCCCTCTGTCTCTCACTCTCCCTTCTGTCTCTCTCCTCTCTGTCTCTCTCTCTCTCCCCTCTGTCTCTCTCTCCCCTCTGTCTCTCTCTCTCCCCTCTGTCTCTCTCTCTCCCCTCTGTCTCTCTCTCTCCCCTCTGTCTCCCTCCCTCCCCCTCTGTCTTTCTTCCCCCCCTCTGTCTTTCTTCCCCCCCTGTCTCTCTCTCTTCCCCCCGTCTCTCTCTCCCCCACTCTCTCCCCTCTGTCTCTCTCTCTCTCCCCTCTCTCCCCTCTGTCTCTCTCCACTCTGTCTCTCTCTCTCTCTCTCTCTCCCCTCTGTCTCTCTCTCTCTCTCTCTCTCCCTTCTGTCTCTCTCTCTCTCTCCCCTCTCTGTCTCTCTCTCTCTCCCCTCTGTCTCTCTCTCTCCCCTCTGTCTGTCTCTCTCTCTCTCTCTCTCTCTCTCTCCCCTCTGTCTCTCTCTCTCCCATCTGTCTGCCTCTCTCTCCTCTGTCTCTCTCTCTCTCTCCCCCCTCTGTCCCTCTCTCCCCTCTGTCTCTCTCTCCCCCCTCTGTCTCTCTCTCCCCCCTCTCTCCCCTCTGTCTCTCTCTCTCCCCTCTGTCTCTCTCTCTCTCTCTCTCCCCCCCTATGTCTCTCTCTCTCTCCCCTCTGTCTTTCTCTCTCTCCCTTCTGTCTCTCTCTCTCTTTCTCCTCTCTCTCTCCCTTCTGTCTCTCTCTCTTTCTCCTCTCTGTCTCTCTCTTTCTCCCCTCTGTCTCTCTCTCTCTCACACCCCTGTCTCCCTCTCTCTCTCCCCTCTGTCCCCCTCTCTCTCCTCTGTCTCTCTCTCTCCCCTCTGTCTCTCTCTCTCCCCTCTGTCTCTCTCTCTCCCTCTTTCCCCTCTCTCTCTCCCCTCTCTCTCTCCCCCCTCTGTCTCTCCCTCCCCTCTGTCTCTCTCTCTTTCTCTCCCCTCTGTCTCTCTCCCCCTCTGTCTCTCTCTCCCCCCTTTGTCTCTCTCTCTCCCCTCTGTCTCTTTCTCTCTCTCCCCTCTGTCTCTCTCTCTCCCCTCTGTCTCTCTCTCTCTCCCCTCTGTCTCTCTCTCTCTCTCCCCTCTGTCTCTCTCTCTCTCCCCTCTGTCTCTCTCGCTCTCTGTCTCTCTCTCTCCCCTCTGTGTGTGTGTCTCTCTCTCTCCCCTCTGTCTCTCTCTCTCACTCCCCCTCTCTCTCTCTCCCTCCCTCCCCCTCTCTCCCTCTCTCTCTGTCTCACTCTCCCCTCTGTCTCTCTCTCTCTCCCCTCTGTCTCTCTCTCCCCTCTCTACCCCCCCTCTCTCTCTCTCTCTCTCCCCTCTGTCTCTCTATCCCCTCTGTGTGTCTCTCTCTCTCCCCCCCTTTGTCTGTCTGTCTCTCTCTCCCCTCTGTCTCTCTCTCTCCTTTGTGTGTCTGTCTCTCTCTCTATCCCTCGCCCTCTGTCTCCTATCCCTCCCCCTTTGTCTCCTAGCCCTCCCCCTTTGTCTCCTATCCCTCCCCCTCTGTCTCCTATCCCTCCCCCTCTGTCTCCTATCCCTCCCCCTCTGTCTCTTTATCCCCTCTGTCTCTCTTTATCCCCTCTGTCTCTCTCTATCCCCTCTGTCTCTCTCTATCCCCTCTGTCTGTCTCTCTCTCTCTCCCCTCTCTCTCTCTCTCTCTCTCCCCTCTGTCTCTCTCCCCCTCTGTCTCTCTCTCTCTCTCTCTCTCTCTCTATCCCTCCCCCTCTATCTCTTTATCCCTATCCTTCTGTCTGTCTATCCCTCTTCCTCTGTCTATCTATCCCTCTCCCTCTGTCTCTCTATCCCTCTCCCTCTGTTTCTCTATACCTCTCCCTCTGTTTCTCTATCCCTCTCCCTCTGTCTCTCTCTCTATCCCCTCTGTATCTCTCTCTACCCCCTCTGTCTCTCTATCCCCTCTGTCTCTCTCTCTATCCCCTCTGTCTCTCTCTATCCCCTCTGTCTGTCTCTCTCTCTCTCCCCTCTGTCTCTCTCTCTCCCCTCTGTCTCTCTCTCTCTCCCCTCTGTCTCTCTCTCTCCCCTCTGTCTCTCTCTCTCTCCCCTCTGTCTCTCTCTCCCCTCTGTCTCTCTCTCTCCCCTCTGTCTCTCTCCCCCTCTGTCTCTCTCCCCCTCTGTCTCTCTCTCTCCCCTCTGTGTGTGTCTCTCTCTCTCTCTCTCTCTCCCCTCTGTCTGTCTCTCTCTCTCTCACTCCCCCCTCTCTCTCTCCCTCCCTACCCCTCTCTATCTCTCTCTCTCTGTCTCTCTCTCCCCTCTGTCTCTCTCTCCCCCCTCTCTCTCTCTCTCTCTCTCTCTCTCTCGCTCTCTCTCTCCCCTCTGTCTCTCTCCCCTCCGTCTGTCTCTCTCTCCCCTCTGTGTGTGTGTGTCTCTCTCTCCCCCCTTTGCCTGCCTGTCTCTCTCTCTCCCCTCTGTCTCTCTCGCTCTCTGTCTCTCTCTCTCTCCCCTCTGTGTGTGTGTCTCTCTCTCTCCCCTCTGTCTCTCTCTCTCACTCCCCCTCTCTCTCTCTCCCTCCCTCCCCCTCTCTCCCTCTCTCTCTCTCTCTCTCTCTCTCTCTCTCTGTCTCACTCTCCCCTCTGTCTCTCTCTCCCCTCTCTACCCCCCCCCCCCCCTCTCTCTCTCTCTCTCTCTCTCTCTCTCCCCTCTGTCTCTCTATCCCCTCTGTGTGTCTCTCTCTCTCCCCCCTTTGTCTGTCTGTCTCTCTCTCCCCTCTGTCTCTCTCTCTCCTTTGTGTGTCTGTCTCTCTCTCTATCCCTCGCCCTCTGTCTCCTATCCCTCCCCCTTTGTCTCCTAGCCCTCCCCCTTTGTCTCCTATCCCTCCCCCTCTGTCTCCTATCCCTCCCCCTCTGTCTCCTATCCCTCCCCCTCTCTCTCTTTATCCCCTCTGTCTCTCTCTATCCCCTCTGTCTCTCTCTATCCCCTCTGTCTCTCTCTATCCCCTCTGTCTGTCTCTCTCTCTCTCCCCTCTCTCTCTCTCTCCCCTCTGTCTCTCTCCCCCTCTGTCTCTCTCTCTCTCTCTATCCCTCCCCCTCTATCTCTTTATCCCTATCCTTCTGTCTCTCTATCCCTCTTCCTCTGTCTATCTATCCCTCTCCCTCTGTCTCTCTATCCCTCTCCCTCTGTTTCTCTATACCTCTCCCTCTGTTTCTCTATCCCTCTCCCTCTGTCTCTCTCTCTATCCCCTCTGTATCTCTCTCTACCCCCTCTGTCTCTCTATCCCCTCTGTCTCTCTCTCTATCCCCTCTGTCTCTCTCTATCCCCTCTGTCTGTCTCTCTCTCTCTCCCCTCTGTCTCTCTCTCTCCCCTCTGTCTCTCTCTCTCTCCCCTCTGTCTCTCTCTCTCCCCTCTGTCTCTCTCTCTCCCCTCTGTCTCTCTCTCCCCTCTGTCTCTCTCTCTCCCCTCTGTCTCTCTCCCCCTCTGCCTCTCTCCCCCTCTGTCTCTCTCTCTCCCCTCTGTGTGTGTCTCTCTCTCTCTCTCTCTCTCTCCCCTCTGTCTGTCTCTCTCTCTCTCTCTCACTCCCCCCTCTCTCTCTCTCTCCCTCCCTCCCCCCTCTCTATCTCTCTCTCTCTGTCTCTCTCTCCCCTCTGTCTCTCTCTCCCCCCTCTCTCTCTCTCTCGCTCTCTCCCCTCTGTCTCTCTCCCCTCCGTCTGTCTCTCTCTCCCCTCTGTGTGTGTGTGTCTCTCTCTCCCCCCTTTGCCTGCCTGTCTCTCTCTCCCCTCTGTCTCTCTCTCTCTCTCCTTTGTGTGTCTGTCTCTCTCTCTCTCTCTCTCTATCCCTCGCCCTCTGTCTCCTATCCCTCCCCCTTTGTCTCCTATCCCTCCCTCTCTGCCTCCTTTCCCTCCCCCTCTGTCTCCTATCCCTCCCCCTCTGTCTCCTATCCCTCCCCCTCTGTCTCTTTATCCACTCTGTCTCTCTTTATCCCCTCTGTCTCTCTCTATCCCCTCTGTCTGTCTCTCTCTCTTTCCCCCCTCTGTCTCTCTCTCTCTCTCTCCCCTCTGTCTCTCCTTTTGTCCCTCCCCCTCCGTCTCTCTCTCTCTCTCTCTCTCTCCCCTCTCCCTCCCTCTCTCTCTCTCTCTCTCCCCTCTGTCTCTCTCTCTCTCCCCTCTGTCTCTCTCTCTATCCCTCCCCCTCTGTCTCCTATCCCTCCCCCTCTATCTCTTTATCCCTATCCTTCTGTCTCTCTATCCCTCTCCCTCTGTCTCTCTATCCCTCTCCCTCTGTCTCTCTATCCCTCTCCCTCTGTTTCTCTATCCTTCTCCCTCTGTCTCTCTCTCTATCCCCTCTGTATCTCTCTCTACCCCCTCTGTCTCTCTCTATCCCTTCAGTCTCTCTCTATCCCCTCTGTCTCTCTCTATCCCCTCTGTCTCTCTCTCTCTATCCTCTCTCTCTCTCCCTCTCCCCCCCCTCTCTCTCTCTCTCTCCCTCCCCTCTCTCCCTCTCTGTCTCTCTCTCCCCTCTGTGTCTCTCTCTCTCTTCCCTCTGTCTCTCTGTCTCTCTGTCTCTCTCTCCCTCCCCCTCTGTCTCTCCCTTTCTCCCTCCCCCTCTGTCTCTCTCTCTCCCCTCTGTGTCTCTATTTCTCTCCCTCTCCCCCTCTGTCTCTCTCCCCTCTTTCTCTCTTTGTGTCTCTCTCTCCCCTCTGTCTCTCTATCTCTCTCTCCCTGTCTCTCCCACCCCCTCTGTCCAATTTACATCTAATATCTAATTTCCTTCATTCTCTTGATATCCTTTGTTGAAAATCATATCTATTCTAAATATGCTCAGTAGCTGCTGATTGGTGGCTGCACAATAGATACCTCATGTGATTGGCTCACCCATGTACATTGCTATTTCTTCAACAAAGGATATCTAAAGAATTAAGGCATATCCTAGCCAGTGCCTCACCTGCCTCTGACCTCACTGCACGTCACTGGTATCTATAGGTAATAAATCAGTGAAGCACCTGTTTTTAGTTTTAAATACTCCCCATAATCAAATATACATTGGCAATGATATCTTACATAGATATGCCATACAAATAGATTTGATTAACTTTTGCCTCGGGAGCAGGTTAAAGGGGGACCCTGAAGTATTTCAGGATGAAAGTGCAGCCCTGAAATCAAACCAGCAATTACCATATGCTGTAAATATGCAGGTGTCTAACGATGTTATAATTCCTGCTAGGGCTGATAAATTTCTTTTACCCTTACAGGTAAAGAGAGGTCAGAAATTAAAAACTTCTGAAACACTAATTTGCCTCTCCCATAGAATACAAAATCTGGGTGTCACAGTGACCTACACTCCTTTGGTAAATATTGGAACTATTCCAATACATGTTAATGTGCATAACATGACCCCACAGGATATAAACTTATCCAAGGGGACTACCATAGGATACGCGCTGGAATCAAGTTATTACACTTTTGGATTCCAGAATAATGTAATTGGGCTAAAACCTGAAGGATACTTAACTGAAGAACAATTAATAGAACAATCCTTTACATCTATCCCAGAGGGTCTATTTAATATTCAGTCTATTTATCCCTTCAGCTCAGAGGAAGGCATCTGTAAAATTGAAGAAGCCTCTCTTGTGTTTGATCAGCTGATCAAACAGCAAGATTACCCCAATACCCAGAGTCACGGGGGCAATGTAAATTATAATCAAGGGGATCTCACCTCTAGGTTGGAAGAAGCCTATGAAATAGGACAGCCTGAAATCTTTCCAGGATTTCAGCAAATAGTCGAAGAGCAAATATCCTTAGCTAATGGCTGTTCCAGCGATGATGAACGCCAACTGCTGCGAGAACTCCTGTTAGAGTACAAGGATATTTTTGCTAGGGATTCTTACGACTGTGGTACTACAGACTTGCACATTGCAAGAATACAAACAGATCCCAATGCACCACCTGTATTTGTTAAACAATACAGACTTCCTTTAGTATCATATGATTCTCTTGCAGAAATCATAAGGAACTTGGAAGAAAGAGGTATTATCAGACAGGTGCACAGCTCTTACAACAATCCTATTCTAGGTGTTCTCAAGACCAATGGACAATGGCGTTTGTGTGCTGATTTAAGACAACTAAACAAACGAGTGTACATGTCTGGCGGGCCTGTACCATACATTGACCAATGCCTAGCACAGATGCATGGATCCAAAATATTCACTGCCATTGATTGTGCACAGGGATATTGGACCATAAAAGTACACGAGGAGGACCAGTATAAGCTGGCATTCTCATTCCAAAAGGTCCAATATGAATTTCAGAGACTCCCTTTTGGATACATAAATTCTGGACATGAATTTGCTGTATTCATGCATAAGGCTATGCCTGATGCACTGGAAAGGGGGACCTTATCTTATGTCGATGATGTTTTAATCAAAAGCACAGACTTTGAAAAACACATTGCAGAACTTAAACACGTCCTCAGCCAACTTAAAAGGGCAGGTGTCAAATTATCCCTACAGAAAGCTCAATGGTGCCGCACTCGTGTAAACTTCTTGGGACATGAAGTTACTTCTGAAGGGCTAAATCCTCAGAAGAAAAAGGTGGAAGCTATAATAAATTCTAAAAACCCAACTAACTTAAAGAAATTGAGATCATTCCTGGGTATGACGAATTATTCTCGCAAATTCATTGATAATTATGCTGAGTTAGCTAAACCACTACTACTTCTTCTAAAGAAGGATGTGAAATGGCACTGGAGTGAGTCTCAAGAGACAGCCATCAAAGAGCTGAAGAGAAAACTCACACAAGCACCTTGCTTAGCATACCCTGAAGGGGGTAAACCTTTCTTCTTAGAGACAGGTTACACGGATGTAAGCATGAGTGCTGTTTTATACCAAAAGCATGATAATTTAAGCAAAGCCATTGCTTATGCGAGCAAAACTCTATCCCCAGTAGAAATAAAATTTAGCGATTGCGAAAAAGCCCTCTTATCTACTGTATGGGCTCTACAAAATTTCTGCAGCTATATACAGGGCGAGAAAATTATTGTAGAAACAGCCCACCAGCCTTTGCTATATTTGCAAAGTGAAAGAATAAGAGATGGGAATTTGTCAAATAGCCGCATAACAGCGTGGACTCTTTCCTTACAAGGCTGGCCTTTAAAAATTCGCTACAAGCAGAATAAAAAGAATCCAGTCGCACAGGGGCTTGCTGATCTCCACGACTGTACTGCTAAAGATAATGTCAGAAGATGATTTCCTGGAGGAACAATTGCTTTCCCCATATAAAATGTACAATGAGGACAATTGTCAAACATTACCTTGGATGTATGTTGATGGTTGTTCTTACCATGCTACTATTGATAATGAGCACAGATTAGTCGCTGGAATTGGTATAACTTGGGCAAAGGGATTCTCAAATATATCAATAGGTTTCAACATTGGACCAAGATCCAGTCAAGTTGCAGAACTCACTGCTGTTCTAAAAACCATTGAAATGGCTATTGAACATGGTATTCATGAATTTGTGATCATAACTGACTCAAATTATGTGCGTGGCAGTTTTGTTGAATACCTGCCAACTTGGAAAAGAAATGGTATGCAGAAAAGCAATAACAAACCAGTCAAGCATGGCAAGTTGTTCTGCGAGATTGATAATCTGGTGGTATCTAATGATTTAACCATACACTGGAAAAAGACCAAGGGTCATTCCAGGTTTCTAGGCCCAGATAAGGAAGGCAATGATCTTGCGGATTCATTAGCCAAACAAGGAGCCATAACTGGAGAACTCCTTAATATTGACCACTTAATGGGTACAATTCAGGTAGCAGCCATTACCAGAAACCAGGCAAAACAACAGAGTGAGCCTAACTTGGTACAATGGAGTCAAGATTCTCCTAGTGAGGACCTGATCACTAGTCAAAAAGAAGACCCCGTTGTAGACACCTTCTATAAACACATAGAATATCCTGAAAATAACCCCATATCAAAAGATGATTGTATTGGCAAAGAAGATCTTAGAATCTTAATGAAATCCAGAACACAATTCAAGTTACAGGATGGTTTTTTAATTAGGACCTCCAAAACTGGCATCCAGCAATGGGTAGTACCCACCAAGTTCAGAGGTCTAATGCTTCAACATGCCCATGATGCTCCCACATCTGGTCATCGTGGTGCCAAAGTCACATATGAAATATTGCAGGACTATGCTTTTTGGCCACACATGTTGAAAGATGTTCAAACCTACTGTCAAGGTTGTTTAATCTGCCCACAGTTATAACCCACTGCGCCAACACATAGAGCGCCATTGCAGAAAAGGGGGATGGTAATGCCATGGTCAGATATACAAATTGATTTTATTGGTCCAGTAACAAGGTCATTAAGAGGTAACAAATACATGTTAACAGTGACATGCCTGTTCACTAAATGGGTAGAATGCATCAATGCACCTAACAATAGTGCTGAAACATGGGCAGCATTGCTCATCAACCATGTATTTTCCAGATTTGGTTTGCCCCAAAGAATCGAATCAGATCGGGGAATCCACTTTACTAGCGAAGTGATGACAAAAATGTGGAAAATACTAGGGGTAAAAAGAAAGCTCCATATTGCTTATAGAGCTGCCTCAAGTGGTGGTGTAGAGCGTTACAACCAGTTCATTGTGAAAATCCTCAAAAAGTTTGTGAGTGAAACGGGTAAAGACTGGGATGTAAAACTACCTCTAGTCCTAATGGCATTAAGAGCAACTCCAAGTAGTGCTACCATGATGTCACCTTTTGAACTGATGACTGGTACATCAGACCAAAACTTGATAAACACTGCCAATACACATCAATATGTGGAGAACCTAAGGAAGCACCTGCAATATGCCTTTGCATTTGCTCAGAGGAATTTAGAGAAAGCTGCAACTGTCACTAAAACCTATTATGATGTCAAAACGTCCAAAAAGGAATATGAAATAAATGATAAAGTTTATCTTTATAACTTCGGAAGAGATCAGGTTAGGGAGAAGAAATTTCTTCCCTCATGGAAAGGTCTTTTTGTCATTACTGACAAAATATCTCCAGTGGCCTATAAAATAAGGATCCCCAAAAATGAAAGTTTCATGAATAAATTGGTCCATATCAATCAGCTGCGAACGTGCCATCCTAGGTCCCAACAACAAGTCATAGAAGGGGAATGAAGTGTCATACCCCAAATATACTAAAGAAATAATGTAGTCCCTTTAAGGCCGAGTATTAACGAAATTATTCCTATTTAAAACTAAATACTTACCTGTAAAATAAACCCTAAGCTAGCTACAATATAATTAATAATTACATTGTAGCTATTTTAGGATTTATTTTTATTTTACAGGCAAGTTTGTATTTATTTTAACTAGGTATAATAGTTATTAAATAGTTATTAACTATTTAATAACTACCTAGCTAAAATATACAAAATTACCTGTAAAATAAATCCTAACCTAAGTTACAATTACACCTAACACTACACTATCATTAAAATAATTACATAAATTAACTACAATTAAATCAAACTAATTACAATTAAATAAAATTAACTAAAGTACAAAAAAAACCCCCACTAAATTACAGAAAATAAAAAAAATTACAAGAATTTTAAACTAATTACACCTAATCTAAGCCCCCTAATAAAATAAAAAAGCCCTCCAAAATAATAAAATTCCCTACCCTATACTAAATTAAAAATAGCCCTTAAAAGGGCCTTTTGCGGGGCATTGCCCCAAAGTAATCAGCTTTTTTACCTGTAAAAAAAGAAATACACCCCCCCAACATTAAAACCCACCACCCACACACCCAACCCTACTCTAAAACCCACCCAAAACCCCCTTAAAAAAGCTAACACTAACTCCTTGAAGATCACCCTACCTTGAGCCGTCTTCACCCAGCCGGGCACAAGTGGACCTCCAGAGGGGCAGAAGTCTTCATCCGATCCGGGCAGAAGAGGACATCCAGACCGGCAGAAGTCTTCATCCAGGCGGCATCTTCTATCTTCATCCATCCGGAGCGGGTCCATCTTCTATCCAGCCGGCGCGGAGCAGTTTCTTCCATCGACGTCCTAAAGAAGAATGAAGGTTCCTTTAAATGACGTCATTCCAAGATGGTGTCCCTTGAATTCCGATTGGCTGATAGGATTCTATCAGCCAATCGGAATTAAGGTAGGAAAAATCCTATTGGATGAGCCAATCAGCCAATAGGATTAAGCTTGCATTCTAATGGCTGATTGGAATAGCCAATAGAATGCAAGCTCAATCCTATTGGCTGATTGGATCAGCCAATAGGATTGAACTTCAATCCTATTGGCTGATTGCATCAGCCAATATGATTTTTCCTACCTTAATTCAGATTGGCTGATAGAATCCTATCAGCCAATCAGAATTCAAGGGACGCCATCTTGGATGACGTCATTTAAAGGAACATTCATTCTTCGTTAGGACGTCGATGGAAGAGGATGCTCCGTGCTGGCTGGATTGAAGATGGACCCGCTCCGCTCCGGATGGACGAAGATAGAAGATGCCGTCTGGATGAAGACTTCTGCCGGTCTGGATGTCCTCTTCTGCCCAGATCGGATGAAGACTTCTGCCGGTCTGGAGGTCCACTTGTGCCCGGCTGGGTGAAGACGGCTCAAGGTAGGGTGATCTTCAGGGGGTTAGTGTTAGGTTTTATTAAGGGGGGTTTGGGTTGGTTTTAGAGTAGGGTTGGGCGTGTGGGTGGTGGGTTTTAATGTTGGGGGGGTTGTATTTCTTTTTTTACAGGTAAAAGAGCTGATTACTTTGGGGCGATGCCCCGCAAAAGGCCCTTTTAATTTGTAATTTAGTATAGGGTAGGGAATTTTATTATTTTGGGTGGCTTTTTTATTTTATTAGGGGGTTTAGATTAGGTGTAATTAGTTTAAAATTCTTGTAATTTTTTTTTATTTTCTGTAATTTAGTTGTTTTTTTTTGTACTTTAGTTAATTTTATTTAATTGTAATTATTTTTATTTAATTGTAGTTAATTTATGTAATTATTTTAATGATAGTGTAGTGTTAGGTGTAATTGTAACTTATGCAAAACAGAATGAGAAGCAGTCTGCCAGGAACGAACAGCAGCATCAATAGCTTGTTCTATGGCCCGGTTGCCACCTGGTAGTAGCTTCTTTCTGCCCAATTGTGCTTTTCACAGAGGAAAACTTTCCTGTAGTATATCAGTCTGATCCCGCCAACATGGTCAGTCCAGCCCCGAAATACCAGGCAATTCTCCTCTGAACAAGGAACATGACAACCCCAGACGATCGTTTCGGCCTCCTTTGGGCCTCGTCAGTGAGGTGCAGCCATATCCCTCTAAGCACATTGGGCAAGGAGTCCACGTCTGGTTTCCCCCATCACCCTTAGGGAGACTATCCCCAGGGTCATATTTACATATGCAAAACAGAATGAGAAGCAGTCTGCCAGGAACGAACAGCAGCATCAATAGCTTGTTCTATGGCCCGGTTGCCACCTGGTAGTAGCTTCTTTCTGCCCAATTGTGCTTTTCACAGAGGAAAACTTTCCTGTAGTATATCAGGGAACAGAAATTGGGGATTAACATCTCCAAAAGAATGTACACTTGATTAGCACTCTAATTCCCTAATATGGAATTATTTGCTGAGTTTCAGGAATGCGGATCAGTGAATTAAATTAAAACATAACTTTTATTGGACTATATATTAAAATTAAATGGAACAAAAAATACTTTAAAAACCCAGGAATGAGTCAACTTTGATAGGAGTATGGAATAGAGCTATAATAAACCAAATAGGTAGTGGCTATAAGATAAATCTTAATATATATTGCGACTAGAATACTGCCAACTATCTGAGTTATCCGTTTCTAATACAAGTAGGAGTTAACCTAAAATATTATTGGGACATTTGTAGTTCCAGTTAGTTTACTGAAGCAAATGCCAGATTATGTAGAGTAGTGATTATGGTATCTTGTGGTATACCATGTACTTGAATATGAGGTTCGGTGTATTTGGGTTGCTTTTACAATGTTAACCCCTTCTAAGGTGTAATAGGTTAACTATTGTTGCACCCTGTTGCAAGTATCGAATTCTCACTAGCAGTACAAAACTATTATTGCACCATCAGCCTAATATCAAAATCTCACTAGCAGTACATATATATTTGTTCTTTTAAGAGATTTGTATTGGATAACGTTCTTCAGCTAGCAAATAAATAACACTGAATAAGTGAATTCGTCATATATTTATAAACACCTTTGTATGGGTCTCATCAGTGTGTTTGTCATAAAGTCTGGGTATTCTAGGTTCAGACTTTTATCAAGATTTACTACAGTATATTGTCTGATTTATTTGCTCTTTAAATTATTTCTAATGTAGGTAAACCATTGGATTTTAGCTGCAGCTGTTATAACATAGTATAATGGTTTGCTGATATGGCTTGTTTATAAAGCTCAAGGTGGTATACAAGGTTAATCACCAGAGTTCTGATAGTACTCTAGATTCTAAGGAGCTAAGTATAGATCGAGTAACTTTCAATCATTGGTTAAACTGTGGTACTCGATATATGTAGACCTTATATAAAGTTTGCTAATAAATGTTATCAAGCTCAATCTATGTGACTTTTTAGTCAAATCGTATTGGAACCACTTTCTGCAGCATAATTCTCGCGCTGCAAATGATTATCGATCTATCAGCAGTGACTTAGCACCATTAGCGTCATAGTTTTTATGATTATTGACCGCTTGGTCTCTCTCCTGTAGTATATCAGTCTGATCCCGCCAACATGGTCAGTCCAGCCCCGAAATACCAGGCAATTCTCCTCTGAACAAGGAACATGACAACCCCAGACGATCGTTTCGGCCTCCTTTGGGCCTCGTCAGTGAGGTGCAGCCATATCTCTCTAAGCACATTGGGCAAGGAGTCCACGTCTGGTTTCCCCCATCACCCTTAGGGAGACTATCCCCAGGGTCATATTTACATATGCAAAACAGAATGAGAAGCAGTCTGCCAGGAACGAACAGCAGCATCAATAGCTTGTTCTATGGCCCGGTTGCCACCTGGTAGTAGCTTCTTTCTGTCCAATTGTGCTTTTCACAGAGGAAAACTTTCCTGTAGTATATCAGTCTGATCCCACCAACATGGTCAGTCCAGCCCCGAAATACCAGGCAATTCTCCTCTGAACAAGGAACATGACAACCCCAGACGATTGTTTCGGCCTCCTTTGGGCCTCGTCAGTGAGGTGCAGCCATATCCCTCTAAGCACATTGGGCAAGGAGTCCACGTCTGGTTTCCCCCATCACCCTTAGGGAGACTATCCCCAGGGTCATATTTACATATGCAAAACAGAATGAGAAGCAGTCTGCCAGGAACGAACAGCAGCATCAATAGCTTGTTCTATGGCCCGGTTGCCACCTGGTAGTAGCTTCTTTCTGCCCAATTGTGCTTTTCACAGAGGAAAACTTTCCTGTAGTATATCAGTCTGATCCCGCCAACATGGTCAGTCCAGCCCCGAAATACCAGGCAATTCTCCTCTGAACAAGGAACATGACAACCCCAGACGATCGTTTCGGCCTCCTTTGGGCCTCGTCAGTGAGGTGCAGCCATATCCCTCTAAGCACATTGGGCAAGGAGTCCACGTCTGGTTTCCCCCATCACCCTTAGGGAGACTATCCCCAGGGTCATATTTACATATGCAAAACAGAATGAGAAGCAGTCTGCCAGAAACGAACAGCAGCATCAATAGCTTGTTCTATGGCCCGGTTGCCACCTGGTAGTAGCTTCTTTCTGCCCAATTGTGCTTTTCACAGAGGAAAACTTTCCTGTAGTATATCAGTCTGATCCCGCCAACATGGTCAGTCCAGCCCCGAAATACCAGGCAATTCTCCTCTGAACAAGGAACATGACAACCCCAGACGATCGTTTCGGCCTCATTTGGGCCTCATTTGGGCCTCGTCAGTGAGGTGCAGCCATATCCCTCTAAGCACATTGGGCAAGGAGTCCACGTCTGGCTTCCCCCATCACCCTTAGGGAGACTATCCCCAGGGTCATATTTACATATGCAAAACAGAATGAGAAGCAGTCTGCCAGGAACGAACAGCAGCATCAGTAGCTTGTTCTATGGCCCGGTTGCCACCTGGTAGTAGCTTCTTTCTGCCCAATTGTGCTTTTCACACAACTTAGGTTAGGATTTATTTTACAGGTAATTTTGTATTTATTTTAGCTAGGTAGTTATTAAATAGTTAATAACTATTTAATAACTATTGTACCTAGTTAAAATAAATACAAAGTTGCCTGTAAAATAAAAAATAAATCCTAAAATAGCTACAATGTAACTATTAGTTATATTGTAGCTAGCTTAGGGTTTATTTTATAGGTAAGTATTTAGTTTTAAATAGGAATAATTTAGTTAATAATAGGAATATTTATTTAGATTTATTTAAATTATATTTAAGTTAGGGGGTGTTAGGGTTAGGTTTAGACTTAGGTTTAGGGGTTAATAAATGTATTATAGTGGTGGCGGTGTAGGGGGGCAGGATAGGGGTTAATATGTATAATGTGGCGGCGGGCTCCGGGAGCGGCGGTTTAGGGGTTAAACAATTTATTTAGTTGCGGTGGGGTCTGGGATCGGCAGGATAGGGGTTAATAATTTTATGTAGGTGGCGGCGGTATAGGGGGAGGCAGATTAGGGGTTAATAGGTATAATGTAGGTGGCGGCGGGGTCCGGAAGCAGCGGTTTAGGGGTTCATAGATTTATTATAGTTGTGGCGGGGTCCGGGAGTGGCGGTTTAGGGTTTAATATATTTAATATAGTTGCGGCGGGGTCCGGGAGTGGCGGTTTAGGGGTCAAGAAGTTTATTTAGTTGCGAGGGGCTCTGGGAGCGGCTGTTTAGGGGGTAAACAGTATAGTATAGTGTGGGTGCTTAGTGACAGTATAGCAAGAAAGCTGCGAATAAGCCAAAGAGCAGCGAGATCGATGACTGTTAGTTAACAACAGTCTGCTGCTCATCGCACCATACTTGATGCGCGGCTTTTTGACAGCTTTTGTGATAAATTTGGCAAATGTATTCAGATCTTAGGCGAGCGTATTGGGGCCGTTGAATGCAGGTAAGTAGACAGCTTGATAAATAGAGGCCTATGTGTTTAGCTAGCTCCCAGTAGTGTATTGCTGCTTCTTCAACAACAACGATACCAAGAAAATGAAGCAAATTTGATAATAGAAATATATTGGAAAGTTGTTAAAATGTATGCACTATCTGAATCATGAAAGAAATTTGTCGGCCCCTGCATTATTAGTAAGTTAGTGTTCTCCTTTAACCCCTTAATGACCGAGGACGTGCAGGGTACGTCCTCAGAAAAAAGGCAGTTAACGCCTGAGGACGTACCCTGCACGTCCTCGGTGTGGAAAGCAGCTCGAAGCGATCCTGCTCGCTTCCAGCTGCTTTCCGGTTATTGCAGTGATGCCTCGATATGGAGGCATCCTGCAATAACCTTAGATGGCCATCCGATGCAGAGAGAGCCACTCTGTGGCCCTCTCTGCACCGGACATCGATGGCCGGTATCGTTGGTGGGTGGGAGCCGGTGTGGGAGGTGGGTGGCGGCCATCGATGGCCCTGGTCATGTGGAGGGGGGCGGGATCGTGGGAGTGGAAGCCCGGGCGCGCGCCGGGGCAGGGACCGGGTGGGGACCGCTGCACTACAGAAAAAAATGTGTCCCAAAATAAAAGTGGGACCAGTAATTTTTTAAAAAAAAACCTTAGGCGTTATTTAGGTGGTGGGGGTTGGTCCGTGGGGGGGGGGAAGCTACACTACAGAAAAAATAAAAAAAAAATAAAAAAAATAAACATTTGATTGTGCAAACTGGGTACTGGCAGACAGCTGCCAGTACCCAAGATGGCCCCCAATAAGGCAGAGGGGGAGGCTTAGAGAGCTGTTTTGGGGGGGATCAGGGAGGTTGGGGGATAAGGGGGGATCCTAAACACAGCATATGTAAATATGCTTTTTTTTTTTTTCTTTAAAAAAAAAAAAAAAATCTTTTATTTTAGTACTGGCAGACTTTCTGCCAATACTTAAGATGGCGGGGACAATAGTGGGGTGGGGGAGGGAAGGGAGCTGTTTGGGAGGGATCAGGGGGTGGGATGTGTCAGGTGGGAGGCTGAACTCTACACTAAAGCTAAAATTAACCCTGCAAGCTCCCTACACACTACCTAATTAACCCCTTCACTGCTAGCCATAATACACGTGTGATGCGCAGCAGCATTTAGCGACTTTCTAATTACCAAAAAGCAACGCCAAAGTCATATATGTCTGCTATTTCTGAACAAAGGGCATCCCAGAGAAGCATTTACAACCATTTGTGCCATAATTGCACAAGCTGTTTGTAAATAATTTCAGTGAGAAACCTAAAATTGCGAAAACATTAACGTTTTTTTTAATTTGATCGCATTTGGCGGTGAAATGGTGGCATGAAATATACCAAAATGGGCCTAGATCAATACTTGGGGTTGTCTACTACACTACACTAAAGCTAAAATTAACCCTAGAAGCTCCCTACATGCTCACTAATTAACCCCTTCACTGCTGGGCATAATACACGTATTTTGCGCAGGGGCATTTAGCAGCCTTCTAATTACCAAAAAGCAAAGCCAAAGCCATATATGTCTGCTATTTCTGAACAAAGGGGATCACAGAGAAGCATTTACAACCATTTATGCTATAATTGCATAAGTTGTTTGTAAATAATTTCAGTGAGAAACCTAAAGTTTGTGAAAATATTTGTGAAAAAGTGAACAATTTTTTTTATTTGATCGCATTTGGCGGTGAAATGGTGGCATGAAATATACCAAAATGGGCCTAGATCAATACTTTGGGATGTCTTCTAAAAAAAAATATATACATGTCAATGGATATTCAGGGATTCCTGAAAGATATTAGTGTTCCAATGTAACTAGCGCTAATTTTGAAAAAAAGTGGTTTGGAAATAGCAAAGTGCTACTTGTATTTATGGCCCTATAACTTGCAAAAAAAGCAAAGAACATGTAAACATTGGGTATTTCTAAACTCAGGACAAAATTTAGAAACTATTTAGCATGGGTGTTTTTTGGTGGTTGTAGATGTGTAACAGATTTTGGGGGTCAAAGTTAGAAAAAATGTGTTTTTTTCCATTTTTTCCTCATATTTTATAATGTTTTTTATAGTAAATTATAAGATATGATGAAAATTATGGTATCTTTTGAAAGTCAATTTAATGGCGAGAAAAACGGTATATAATATGTGTGGGTACAGTAAATGAGGAAGAGGAAAATTACAGCTAAACACAAACACTGCAAAAATGTAAAAATAGCCTTGGTCCCAAACGGACAGAAAATGGAAAAGTGCTGCGGTCATTAAGGGGTTAAAGTGTTCCCCACCATTGAAAATAACTTCTCTCCTATAGCTTCTCTTAGTAAAGCTTTAATGGGACAATAAAGTACAATTTTAACTTTTATGATTCATATAGAGCATAACATTTTAAATAACTTTCCAAATAACTTTTATAATTGGCTTTGTTCTCTTGGTGTCCTTTTTTGAATAGAAAACCTAGGTAGGCTCAGAAGCAGTCATGGAAGCAAGCATCTGATTGGTGGCTACACATATATGCCTCTTGTCATTGGCTCATCCAATGTGTTCAAATAGCTCCCAGTAGTGTATTGCTTCAACAAAGGATTCCAAGAGACTGAAGCAAATTTGATAAAATATGTAAATTGGAAAGTTGTTTAAAATTGCTGCTGTGTGAACCATGAAAAAAAGAGTTTGAGTTTCATGTCCCTTTTTTCTTTGTAACTTTCAAAATGAAGTATTAAGTCATAATTTTCAAATTTTCACCAACATCTTTTCTGAAGGCAGAGTAGGACACAGAGGATCATGCAGGTTTCTTTCCACAAAGCAGAGCCAAGCGCAAGCTGTGAAACTGAGTAGGTGACGTCAGAGATTAACCTTGCATGTGCTTGACCCTTGCATGTTCCCATGTGTCCTACCTAAGTATACCCTCCAGAAATACATATCATTTTGAAAGTTACTGGGAAAAAGCTTTCTCTATTTATTACTTAAAACATGGACTTTCATTTCCCTTAAAAGATTTTTTTTTTTTTTTTAAAGAATGGATTTTTTTTGTGGATTACCTGCAATGGGGAGGTCTGTTACTTACAAGGGGTTCAATAAAGGTGGGGTTTAATATTGGGGAATCATGGTTAGAATAGTAGGCATGGGGGTCAAGTCAGCCATTAGTGGAGTGACCTAGTTTGATTGGGTCAGCCATTTTATATGTATTTGTGGCGGGGGGAGGATGCAGTTAAAGGGACACTGTACACTAGATTTTTCTTTTCATAAAGCCCATCTGACAGTACTTTTGTAACAATGTATAGTTTTGCTTATTTTTAAATAACATTGTGCTGATTTTCAGACTACTAACCAAGCCCCAAAGTTTTAGATGCATACTGCGATGTCTACAGACACTTGTTTGTGTAAGGGTCTTTTCATAATCAGGGGAGTGGGACTGTCTGCCTTTCATGCTTTCTCAGCCACTTTCAAAGGGTGTCCCAGCCTAACCTCATCAACAGTGCTAAACTGGGAGCTTCAAGTGCGTTTTTAAAAGGTTTTATACTGGATTTCTATATCAGTATCTGTGCATATTCTTTTTTATAGTAGTGTCTATTACATGCAGTTATATGAAAAACATAATTTATGCTTACCTGATAAATTCCTTTCTTCTGTAGTGTGATCAGTCCACGGGTCATCATTACTTCTGGGATATTAACTCCTCCCCAACAGGAAGTGCAAGAGGATTCACCCAGCAGAGCTGCATATAGCTCCTCCCCTCTACGTCACTCCCAGTCATTCGACCAAGGACCAACGAGAAAGGAAAAGCCAAGGGTGAAGTGGTGACTGGAGTATAAATTAAAAAATATTTACCTGCCTTAAAACAGGGCGGGCCGTGGACTGATCACACTACAGAAGAAAGGAATTTATCAGGTAAGCATAAATTATGTTTTCTTCTGTTAAGTGTGATCAGTCCACGGGTCATCATTACTTCTGGGATACCAATACCAAAGCAAAAGTACACGGATGACGGGAGGGATAGGCAGGCTCTTTATACAGAAGGAACCACTGCCTGAAGAACCTTTCTCCCAAAAATAGCCTCCGATGAAGCAAAAGTGTCAAATTTGGAAAATTTGGAAAAAGTATGAAGCGAAGACCAAGTTGCAGCCTTGCAAATCTGTTCAACAGAGGCCTCATTCTTAAAGGCCCAAGTAGAAGCCACAGCTCTAGTGGAATGAGCTGTAATCCTTTCAGGAGGCTGCTGTCCAGCAGTCTCATAAGCTAAACGAATTATGCTACGAAGCCAAAAAGAAAGAGAGGTAGCAGAAGTTTTTTTTTTTTTTGACCTCTCCTCTGCCCAGAGTAAACGACAAACAGAGAAGACGTTTGTCGAAATTCCTTAGTTGCCTGTAAGTAAAATTTTAGAGCACGGACTACATCCAGGTTGTGCAGTAGACGTTCCTTCTTCGAAGAAGGATTTGGGCATAAAGAAGGAACAACAATCTCTTGATTGATATTCCTGTTAGTAACTACCTTAGGTAAGAACCCAGGTTTAGTACGCAGAACTACCTTATCCGAATGAAAAATCAAATAAGGAGAATCACAATGTAAGGCTGATAACTCAGAGACTCTTCGAGCCGAGGAAATAGCCATTAAAAATAGAACTTTCCAAGATAACAACTTTATATCAATGGAATGAAGGGGTTCAAACGGAACGCCCTGTAAAACATTAAGAACAAGGTTTAAACTCCATGGTGGAGCAACCGTTTTAAACACAGGCTTAATCCTGGCCAAAGCCTGACAAAAAGCCTGGACGTCAGGAACTTCTGACAGACGTTTGTGTAACAGAATGGACAGAGCTGAGATCTGTCCCTTTAATGAACTAGCGGATAAACCCTTTTCTAAACCTTCTTGTAGAAAAGACAATATCCTAGGAATCCTAACCTTACTCCAAGAGTAACCTGTGGATTCACACCAATATAGGTATTTACGCCATATCTTATGGTAAATCTTTCTGGTAACAGGTTTCCTAGCCTGTATTAAGGTATCAATAACTGACTCAGAAAACCCACGTCTTGATAAAATCAAGCGTTCAATTTCCAAGCAGTCAGCTTCAGAGAAGTTAGACTTTGATGTTTGAAGGGACCCTGTATCAGAAGGTCCTGTTTCAGAGGTAGAGACCAAGGTGGACAGGATGACATGTCCACCAGATCTGCATACCAAGTCCTGCGTGGCCACGCAGGTGCTATTAGAATCACTGATGCTCTCTCTTGTTTGATTCTGGCAATCAATCGAGGAAGCATCGGGAAGGGTGGAAACACGTAAGCCATCCTGAAGTCCCAAGGTGCTGTCAGGGCATCTATCAGGACTGCTTCTGGATCCCTGGATCTGGACCCATAACGAGGAAGCTTGGCGTTCTGTCGAGACGCCATGAGATCTATCTCTGGTTTGCCCCAACGTCGAAGTATTTGGGCAAAGACCTCCGGATGAAGTTCCCACTCCCCCGGATGAAAAGTCTGACGACTTAAGAAATCCGCCTCCCAGTTCTCCACTCCCGGGATGTGGATTGCTGACAGGTGGCAAGAGTGAGACTCTGCCCAGCGAATTATCTTTGATACTTCCATCATAGCTAGGGAGCTTCGTGTCCCTCCCTGATGGTTGATGTAAGCTACAGTCGTGATGTTGTCCGACTGAAACCTGATGAAACTCCGCGTTGTCAACTGGGGCCAAGCCAGGAGGGCATTGAGAACTGCTCTCAATTCCAGAATGTTTATTGGCAGGAGACTCTCCTCCTGACTCCATTGTTGAATGGAATGAAGGGTGCGGCAAGCACTTTGAAGTCTTGTTAACCTGTCCTCTGTCAGGTAAATCTTCATTTTTACAGAATCTATAAGAGTCCCCAGGAAGGGAACTCTTGTGAGTGGAACGAGTGAACTTTTCTTTTCGTTCACCTTCCATCCATGTGACCTTAGAAATGCCAGTACTAACTCTGTATGAGACTTGGCAGTTTGAAAGCTTGAAGCTTGAATCAGAATGTCGTCTAGGTATGGAGCTACCGAGATTCCCCGCGGTCTTAGTACCGCCAGAAGAGCACCCAGAACCTTTGTGAAGATTCTTGGAGCTGTAGCCAATCCGAATGGAAGAGCTACAAACTGGTAATGCCTGTCTAGGAAGGCAAACCTAGGTACCGGTAATGATCTTTGTGAATCGGTATGTGAAGGTAAGCATCTTTTAAATCTACAGTGGTCATGTACTGACCCTCTTGGATCATAGGTAAAATTGTCCGAATAGTCTCCATCTTGAACGATGGAACTCTTAGGAACTTGTTTAGGATCTTTAAGTCCAGGATTGGTCTGAAAGTTCCCTCTTTTTTGGGAACCACAAACAGATTTGAGTAAAACCCCTGTCCCTGTTCCGATCGTGGAACTGGGTGGATTACTCCCATTAACAAGAGCTCTTGTACGCAGCGTAGAAACGCCTCTTTCTTTGTCTGGATTGTTGACAACCTTGACAGATGAAATCTCTCTCTTGGAGGAGAGTATTTGAAGTCCAGAAGGTATCCCTGAGATATTATTTCTAGCGCCCAGGGATCCTGGACATCTCTTGCCCAAGCCTGGGCGAAGAGAGAAAGCCTGCCCCCCACTAGATCCGATCCCGGATCGGGGGCCCTCAATTCATGCCGTTTTAGGGGCAGCAGTAGGTTTCCTGGTCTGCTTGCCCTTGTTCCAGGACTGGTTAGGTTTCCAGCCTTGTCTGTAGCGAGCAACAGCTCCTTCCTGTTTTGGTGCAGAGGAAGTTGATGCTGCTCCTGCTTTGAAATTACGAAAGGAACGAAAATTAGACTGTCTAGTCTTAGTTTCGGCTTTGTCCTGAGGCAGGGCATGGCCTTTACCTCCTGTAATGTCAGCGATAATCTCTTTCAACCCGGGCCCGAATAAGGTCTGCCCTTTGAAAGGTATATTAAGCAATTTAGACTTAGAAGTAACATCAGCTGACCAGGATTTTAGCCACAGCGCCCTGCGTGCCTGAATGGCGAATCCTGAATTCTTCGCCGTAAGTTTAGTTAGATGTACTACGGCCTCCGAAATGAATGAATTAGCTAGTTTAAGGACTCTAAGCCTGTCCGTAATGTCGTCCAGAGTAGCTGAACTAATGTTCTCTTCCAGAGACTCAATCCAGAACGCCGCTGCAGCCGTGATCGGCGCAATGCATGCAAGGGGTTGCAATATAAAACCTTGTTGAACAAACATTTTCTTAAGGTAACCCTCTAATTTTTTATCCATTGGATCTGAAAAAGCACAGCTATCCTCCACCGGGATAGTGGTACGCTTAGCTAAAGTAGAAACTGCTCCCTCTACCTTAGGGACCGCTTGCCATAAGTCCCGTGTGGTGGCGTCTATTGGAAACATTTTTCTAAATATCGGAGGGGGTGAGAACGGCACACCGGGTCTATCCCACTCCTTAGAAACAATTTCAGTAATTCTCTTAGGTATAGGAAAAACCTCAGTACTCGTCGGTACCGCAAAATATTTATCCAACCTACACATTTTCTCTGGTATTGCAACTGTGTTACAATCATTCAGAGCCGCTAACACCTCCCCTAGTAATACACGGAGGTTTTCCAGTTTAAATTTAAAATTTGAAATATCTGAATCCAGTCTGTTTGGATCAGAACCGTCACCCACAGAATGAAGTTCTCCGTCCTCATGTTCTGCAACCTGTGACGCAGTATCTGACATGGCCCTAATATTATCAGCGCACTCTGTTCTCACCCCAGAGTGATCACGCTTACCTCTTAGTTCTGGTAATTTAGCCAAAACTTCAGTCATAACAGAAGCCATATCCTGTAATGTGATTTGTAATGGCCGGCCAGATGTACTCGGCGCTACAATATCACGCACCTCCCGAGCGGGAGATGCAGGTACTGGCACGTGAGGCGAGTTAGTCGGCATAACTCTCCCCTCGTTGTTTGGTGAAATTTGTTCAATTTGTACAGATTGACTTTTATTTAAAGTAGCATCAATACAGTTAGTACATAAATTTCTATTGGGCTCCACTTTGGCATTGCAACAAATGACACAGGTATCTTCCTCTGAATCAGACATGTTTAACACACTAGCAAATAAACTTGCAACTTAGAATACAATTCAATTAGAATAATATTAAAAACGTACTGTGCCTTTAAGAAGCACAGAAAATCTATGACAGTGAAAATTAATAAATTGAAATAGTTATAGCCTCAATCCTTGTAAACAACACAACTTTAGCAAAGGTTTAATCCCAATAGCAAAGATAACAAATTCTGAAAGCAGGAAACAATTACAGAATAAACGTTTTTTATCACAGTCAACTATAATTCTCACAGCTCTGCTGAGAGAAATTACCTCCCTCAAAATAAGTTTGAAGACCCCTGAGTTCTGTAGAGATGAACTGGATCATGCAGGAAATACAATGAGCTGCTGACTGAAATAACTGATGCATAGAAAAGGCGCCAAAAAAACGGCCCTTCCCCCTCACACACAGCAGTGAGAGAGAACAGAAACTGTCAGAAAAAGATTAAGCAACTGCCAAGTGGAAAAATGGTGCCCAAACATTTATTCACTCAGTACCTCAGCAAATGAAAACGATTTTACATTCCAGCAAAAACGTTAAACATAATTTCTAGTTATTAAACAGCTTAATGTACTTCTTACAGTGTAATTCTAGTGAAGTACCATTCCCCAGAATACTGAAGTGTAAAGTATACATACATGACATTATATCGGTATGGCAGGATTTTCTCATCAATTCCATTGTCAGAAAATAAAAGCTGCTACATACCTCTATGCAGATTCATCTGCCCGCTGTCCCCTGATCTGAAGTTTACCTCTCCTCAGATGGCCGAGAAACAGCAATATGATCTTAACTACTCCGGCTAAAATCATAGCAAAAACTCTGGTAGATTCTTCTTCAAACTCTGCCAGAGAGGTAATAACACACTCCGGTGCTATTTTAAAATAACAAACTTTTGATTGAAGATATAAAACTAAGTATAATCACCATAGCCCTCTCACACCTCCTATCTAGTCGTTGGGTGCAAGAGAATGACTGGGAGTGACGTAGAGGGGAGGAGCTATATGCAGCTCTGCTGGGTGAATCCTCTTGCACTTCCTGTTGGGGAGGAGTTAATATCCCAGAAGTAATGATGACCCGTGGACTGATCACACTTAACAGAAGAAATGAGTGTATACTGTCTCTTTAAGGTTAATTGCACCATAGGAGTAGTTACTTGAGGTGGGGTAGAGCTTGGTAAGGGTTTATTAGGTTAGAGAAGATCTAGACAACATGGTTATGTATTTTTACAGTGGGGGAGAATCATTTGAGTGACAGCGTTAAATTGTGTTTGACAGCTCGCTAGCTTCATAGCAACAATGCTGCAGCTCTGTCAGGATCAATAACTGGTTGCATAGGATCCAGGCCTAAACTTGCTCTCCATGAGTGTCATCATAAACATATTGATGGATGACACAGATACCAGCAACAATGGTAGCATGAAACAAAATAGTAAGCTTCTTTTATATCTTCCTTGGATAGTAGTAGCAGTTGCTTAAACTGGTTTTGGTGTTTTGGTGTGTAGAGATATATATATATATATATATATATATATATATATACTGTATATATATGCAGCCACAAATTACCAGCTATCTCCCAGTAGTGTATTGTTGCTTTTCAGCCTATCTAGGTATGTTATTCAACAAAGGATGTCAAGAGAATAAAACAAATTAGATAGAAGTAAACTGGAAAGTTGTTTGCTCTATCTGAGTCATGAAAGCTTCATTTTGACTTTACTGTCCCTTTACAATCACAAGTTAATGAATCACCTACAGGCACAGTTAATTTTTCTCTTAAAGAATAACATAAAATATGATGCTGTATCTAGGTTTTCCAATACAAATCAGCAAGTACAAAATATTTTTTTTTCATTAGGTTGAATCATCCTGACTTTTATGCATGAAAAGGAGTAGGAATAAAAGAATGGATGATCTCACCATACAAAAGATGAGAAATAATAGAATGTTCTTCTTGAATGAATGCAGTTTTGTTTGTGCCTACAATGAGCCTGCTGCCTTTACATGTGCCTGTTTATTCTGCTGCATGGACCGGTATACTGTAGAGGAACCTGTGCAGGCTGTATCATAAATGACAAATAACCTGTACTTTTTGTGGTAACCACAATATGGGCTCCATTCTAATCTTTTAGAGTTTGCCATGCAAACAAAAACTTTAAAATTATTTGAAACACTGCTCCTTTACAAGAAGAAAAAAATGATATATACAGTATTTATATATGTTGGTGTGTGTGTGTTTTAAATAAAAAAAACAAAAAAAAAAAAACAGATTATGTTAAAAACAGAGCAAACAATCACCTAGATTACCAGTTTTGCGTTATGGCTTTTAACGCTGAAAAATGGCAATTTCAGCATAAAAGCAGTAACGCAGCTATTACGAGTCATGTCGGTATAGCTATATCGCAAACATTTTAGCGTGTAACGCAACATCCATTCCGCACTAAAAAAAATGACGTTTTTGCGTGGGATTTTCGTAGTGCCGATATTACAGGTTGTGCGGTGAGGCTAAAAAGCTAGCGTTATAGCTTATACTGACACGATCCATACCGCCATCTGAAAGCAGTAGTTATGAGTTTTGGGCCGCAAAAATGTTTCACAAAACTCATAACTAAACTGTTACAAAGTACACTAACACCCATAAACTACCCATTAACCCCTAAGCCGCCGCTCTCCCGCATCACAAACACTATATTAAATTTATTAACCCCTAATCTGCCGCCCCACCCACATACCGACTATTAAATACATTTATTAACCCCTAATCTGCCGCTTCCAACATCGCCAACACTAATAAAAATTATTAACCCCTATTCCACCGCTCCCCAACATCACCACCACTATAATAAAGTTATTAATCCCTATTCCGCCGCTCCCTGACATCGTTGACGCTATAATAAAGTTATTAACCCCTAAACCTCTGGCCTCCCACATCTCTGCAACTAAACAAACTTATTAACCCCTAAACCTCTGACCTCCAACATCTCCGCCACTAAATAAACCTATTAACCCCTCATCCTAGCTCTCATCCTATTGGCTGTTTTTAACAGCCAATAGGATTTTAGAAGCTCTCATCTTATTGGCTGATTTGAATTTAAAGACTCAAATCAGCCAATAGGAATGCAAGGTATGCCATTTTGAAACGGCTACCTTGCATTGAAGCTTCAGTGTACGGCGGGGACCGTATGAAGAGGACGCTCTGCACTGGTTGTCTTCGCTGCTCCGCTGCGCCGGGATGAAGATAGAAGACGCCCCCGCGATGGATGAAGATGTCACTGCCTGGATGAAGACTTCTCGCCACCTGGATGGAGATGGATGCCCGGACTTCAGCAACAATGAGTAGATATTCTGGGGTTAGTGTTAGGTATTTTTTTATTTTTGGGGGTGTATTTTTTTCAGATTAGGGTTTGGGCTCTTGAAAAAGAGCTGAATGCCCCTTTAAGGGCAATGCCCATACAAATGCACCTTTAGGGGCAATGGGTAGCTTAGGTTTTTTTTTAGAGTTAGGTTTTTTTATTTTGGGGGGTTGGTTGGGTGGTGGGTTTTACTGTTGGGGGGAATTTGTATTTTTATTTTTGATAATTTCGTTTATTATTTTTGCAAGCTTAGTGTTTTTTATTTTTTGTAATTTTAGATTTTAAATTTTTTTTTAGGTTTATTAAAATTTGTACTTTAGATTTTTTTAATTGGTAGTATCTTTTATTTTATTGGAATAGTAAGGTTAGGTTAATTTATAGTTTAATGTTAGGTTTATTTTTATTTGAAAGTTAAGTTTTTATTTATTTAAATATAGTTATATTCTAATTTTAATTTAAAGTTAGGGGGGTGTAAGGTTTAGGGGTTAATAGTTTAATTTAGTGCTTTGCGTTGTGGGGGGCCGGCGGTTTAGGGGTTAATAGGTTTATTTAGTGGCGGAGATGTGGGAGGCCGGAGGTTTAGGGGTTAATAGGTTTATTTAGTTGCGGAGATGTGGGAGGCCGGAGGTTTAGGGGTTATTTAGGTAGCGGTGATGTCGGGGGCAGCAGATTAGGCGTGTCTAGACTTGGGGTTTATGTTAGGGTGTTAGGTTTAAACTTAACTTTTTTTTATCCCCATAGACATTAATAGGGTTGCGTTACAGAGATTTTTTATTCCGCAATTGCAGGTGTTAGGTTTTTTTCTAACACTCTCTCCCCATTGATGTCTATGGGGGAAAGTGTGCACGAGCAAGTCAAAGCAGCCCTTGGCTTTTGTGCGGTATGGAGCTTAATGCCACCATATCGCACGCACAAGGAGGCTTTTCAGTAACTCGTAATGGCAGCGCTATGGAGGGTGAAATAACGCAACTTTTTGGTGTTAGTTTCGCACCCTATTTAGCGCAAAATTCGTAATCTAGGTGAATGTGTTTTCTTACAAAATTAGCACATAGAAATTCTCAGTGTAGTCACTGCCTTGCGTGAGATAAGAGAGCAGACATTATAAAATTTAAGTTCTATTATCACATCATTAAACTTTCAGTATTCAGATACAACATACAACTTTCCAATTTACTACTGTTATCTAATTTGCTCTCTTCTCTTGGCATTCACTTTAACTTAAAGCGTTTGAATGCCATAAGCTTGTATACATGATGGGCATACTGGAAATGTTTGCTCAGTGACTATATTGTCACTTTTAATATTCTAAAAGTATTGTTTTTACAATATTAATATAAATTGATTTTAAAGCACCATTTTCTGATTTGGTGTGATCTATATCTGAAAACAAGAAGAAGACTATGGGGTTTCTGTTAGAAAGACTTATGGCATATTTTTATACTAGATTTTAACAGTACTGGAACTGTAAAACATGCAACAAGACTGTGCCAATGTGAACGTGTTTTTTATCGAAAACACACCTAGGTGAATGGCTTTCGAATGAGATCACACCTTCATGAACACAAAGCCTAAACACATTTACAACACTGCGTTTTACAGTGCTTGCACCTACATCATTGAACTGTCAGTTAAAATCCAATATAAGAAGATGTAAATCCTTGTAATAGAAGAAAATAGTCTTCTTGTTTTCAGACATAGATCACACCAAACTGTAAAATGGTACTTTTAAATCAATTAATGTAAATGTCTTAAAAAAAATAAACAATACTTTTAAAATATTTAAAGTGACAATATAGGCATTGAGCAATATAGGCATTGCTCAGTATGCCCATCATGCTACATACATATGGTATTCAGATAGTTTAGCATTAATGAGGATGGATTCAGATTGCAATAGGTTAATCTCACACATGTAAATTAGTTTTTCTATTACAATCTAAACAATGGGGTTAATTAAAAAAAACTATTGTATATGTCAGTTTCAGGGAACTTCCTAGTTTCTTTCCAGATAAAAAGTACTTAAAACTTGAAAAGGCCTTTTTGGTAACCTTTCTAGTGAAAACAAAATTGTGGCTTCAGGCATTTAACTCACAGATCTATTTTGTATTATAGTCACGCTGACCAATTTGGCCGCAAAGCAAAAAGCCATTTTGGGAGCAACTAGCTAATAGATTGTGATCATTCCCTAAAATCTTGCAAGCTGTCCAACAGGATCATAAAAAAATTATCTCTAAACAAATATTGCTCACACATTAAAAAGCCTTCTCTCTCTATAAGGTCCCTAGTTTGCATTACAGGTCTAATGTCTTCTTCAAGCATTTTTTTCAGCCTCATTACACTGCAGAGCTTTAAAATTATACTCACAACCTCAAAAGTTTCACTGTTTTCCATAAATGAGGCCAAAAAGGAACTCTCTTTGTAGCTATCTTAAATGAAAGACTTGAACGGCAGAGCAATCTTTGGAACTGCTCAGGATCTTGTAATCGAATTGGGCAACAGCAATTTAGGCTGGAGAACTTGCTTCAGTCCTTTTATAACTGGTGGGAAATGGACATCTCTGGAATCGAGTCTCCACATCAATTGCAAAGAATTAAATGAAGAATTGCAGGCTCTTTAAAAGTGAATAATTGTATCTGGTATCCATTCTTCTCAGGATAGACAACATTTCTTTACAGTGAAAGTGAAGTTTGGATTTGGGGTTTATACAATAAGAGTGAGGTTTAGAAATTGGGGTCTATACAGTAAGAGTAAGGTTTGGAATTAGGGTCTATACAGTGAGAGCAAGGTTTGGATTGGGATCTATACAGTAAAAGTGAGGTTTGGATTTGGGGGCTATACAGCGAAAGTGAGGTTTGGATTTGGGGTCTTTACAGTGAAAGTTAGGTTTGGATATGGGGTCTATACAGTAAAAGTGAGGTTTGGATTTGGGGTCTTTACAGTGAAAGTGAGGTTTGGATTTGGGGTCTTTACAGTGAAAGTGAGGTTTGGATTTGGGGTCTTTACAGTGAAAGTGAGGTTTCGAAATTGTGATCTATACAGTGAGATTGAGGTTTGGATTTGGGATCTATACAGTAAGAGTAAAGTTTGGAAATTGGGGTCTATACAGTGAGAGTGAGGTTTGGATTTGGGGTCTATACAGTGAAAGTGAGGTTTGAAAATTGGGGTTTATACAGTGAAAGTGAGGTTCGAACTGGGCAACAGCAATTTAGGCTGGAGAACTACAGTCCTTTCATAACTGGTGGGAAATAGACATCTCTGGAATCGAGTCTCCACATCAATTGCAAAGAATTAAATGAAGAATTGCAGGCCCTTTTACAGTGAATAATTTTATGAAATGCCTCCGGTATCCATTCTTCTCAGGATAGACAACATTTCTATACAGTGAAAGTGAAGTTTGGATTTGGGGTCTATACAGTAAGAGTGAGGTTTAGAAATTGGGGTCTATACAGTAAGAGTGAGGTTTAGAAATTGGGGTCTATAAGGTTTGGATTTGGGGTCTATACAGTGAGAGTAAGGTTTGGATTTGGGATCTATACAGTGAAAGTGAGGTTTGGATTTGGGGTCTTTACAGTGAAAGTGAGGTTTGGATTTGGGGTCTTTATAGTGAAAGTGAGGTTTGGATTTGGGGTCTATACAGTGAAAGTGAGGTTTGGGATCTATACAGTAAGAGTGAAGTTTGGAAAACATAATTTATGCTTACCAGATAAATTCCTTCCTGGCAGGAAGAGTCCACGACTTCATTCCTTACTGTTGGGAAATACAACACCTGACCACCAGGAAGAGGCAAGACACCCCAGCCAAAAGCTTAAATATCCCTCCCACTTCCCCTATCCCCCAGTCATTCTGCAGAGGAAACAAGGAAAAGTAGGAGAAACAACAGGGTATAAAGGTGCCAGAAGAAATAATATAAAAAAGGAGCCACCCAACAAAAATAAATTACGGGCGGGGTCGTGGACTTTCCCTGCCAGGAAGGAAAGGAATTTATCTGGTAAGCATAAATTATGTTTTCCTTCCATAAGGCAAGGAGAGTCCACAACTTCATTCCTTACTGTTGGGAAAACTATACCCAAGCTCCAGAGAACACTGAATGAATAACGGGAGGGAACAAAAAAGGGGTGGACCCTATTCTGAGGGTACCACAGCCTGCAAAACCTTTCTCCTGAGAGTTGCTTCAGCCGAAGCAAACACATCAAACTTGTAAAATTTAGAAAAAGTGTGTAAGAAGGACCAGGTAGCCGCCTTACAAATCTGATCCATAGAGGCTTCGTTCTTAAAAGCCCAGGAGGAAGCCACTGCTCTAGTGGAATGAGCTGTTATCCTCTCAGGAGGCTGTCACCCCGCTGTCTCATATGCTAAGTGGATGACATTTCTCAACCAGAAAGATAGGGAAGTCATAGTAGCCTTCTGCCCGTTACGCTTCCCCGTATAGATGACAAACAAAAAGGAAGATTGTCTGAATTCCTTAGTAGCCTGAAGATAGAACTTCAAGGCACGAACCACATCTAGATTGTGAAGCAAGCGTTCCTTCGCTAAAGAAGGATTGGGACACAAAGCAGGAACAACAATTTCTTGATTAATATTACGATCCGACACCACCTTAGGGAGGAACCCTAATTTAGTACGTAAAACCACCTTATCAGCATGGAAAACAAGATAAGGGGGGTCACATTGCAAAGCAGAAATCTCAGAAACTCTGCTGTGCAGAGGCAATAGCCAACAAAAAAAGAACCTTCCAAGATAACAATTTAATATCAACAGTATGCATAGGGGGGTAGTTATCAACGCAACTACTTTTCCTGCCTTCGCCGGCCCAATACGCCCGCCTAAGCTCGCCTCACATTGCCGCCACGGACCTGCCAAAATTCGCCTAAGTTATCAAAAAAGCATTCAAAAAGCCACGCACCAAGTACGGGGCGATGAGCAGCGGACTGTGAGAGTTATCACTCATCCGATCTCGCTGCTCTTCGGCTTTTTTACAGCTTTCTTGCTAGCCTGTCACTAAGCACCCACACTAAACTACACTGTTCTACCCCCTATACCGGAGCCCCCCGCAACTCAATAAAGTTAGTAACCCCTAAACCGCCGCTCCTAGAGCCCGCTGCAACTCTTATAAATGTATTAACCCCTAAACCGCCGCTCCCGGACACCGCCGCAACCTACATTATACCTAGTAACCCCTATCCTGCCCTCCCTATACCGCCGCCCTCTATAATAAAGTTATTAACCCCTATCCTGCTGATCCCGCACCTCGCCGCAACTAAATAAATAGTTTAACCCCTAAACCGCCGCTCCCTGACCCCGCCGCAACATATATTAAATTTATTAACCCCTATCCTGCCCCCCCTACACCGTCACCACCTATAATACATTTATTAACCCCTATCCTGCCCCCCACTACACCGCCGCCACTGTAATAAAATTATTAACCCCTAAACCTAAGTCTAACACTAACCCTAACACCCCCTAACTTAAATATTAATTAAATAAATCTAAATAATATTTCTATTATTAACTAAATTAATCCTATTTAAAACTAAATACTTACCTTTAAAATAAACCCTAATATAGCTACAATATAAAGAATAATTATATTGTAGCTATGTTAGGATTTATTTTTATTTTACAGGCAAATTTCAATTTATTTTAACTAGGTACAATAGCTATTAAATAGTTATTAACTATTTAATAGCTTACCTAGCTAAAATAAAGAGAAATTAACCTGTAAAATAAAAACTAACCTAAGTTACAATTACACCTAACACTACACTATACTTTAATAAATTAATCCTATTTAAAACTAAATACTTACCTGTAAAATAAACCCTAAGATAGCTACAATGTAATTAATAATTACATTGTAGCTATCTTAGGATTTATATTTATTTTACTGGTAACTTTGTATTTATTTTAGCTAGTTAGAATAGTTATTAAATAGTTATTAACTATTTAATAACTACCTAGCTGAAAGAAATACAAAATTACCTGTAAAATAAATCCTAACCTAAGTTACAATTAAAGCTAACACTACACTATCATTACATTAATTAAATAAATTAACTACAAATAACTACAATTAAATACAATTACATAAACTAACTAAAGTACAAAAAATAAAAAAAGCTAAGTTACAAAAAATAAAAAAATAAAAACATTTGAAAACCAGGTACACTGGGCCGGAAAATTGCCGAGCGTACCTGCTAGTTTTTTGATAACTAGCAAAAGTAGTCAGATTGTGCCGCACTTGTGTGCGGAACATCTGGAGTGACGTAAGAATCGAACTGTGTCGGACTGAGTCCGGCGGATCGAAGCTTACGTCACAAAATTCTACTTTTGCCGGTCTCTAGCCTTTGATAACTAAGGCGAATCAGCCTCGCCACAAATACGCTGCGGAATTCCAGCGTATTTGAGGTTGACGGCTTGATAACTAGGCCCCATAGGCTCAAACTAAGTCTGCTGCAAAACACTAAGAACAAGATTGAGGCTCCAAGGCGGAGCTCCAGATCTAAACCCAGGTCTGATCCTAGTCAGAGCCTTAACAAAGGACTGCACATCCGGAAGCTCAGCCAATCTCTTGTGCAGTAGCACTGACAGGGCTGATATCTGTCCCTTCAGGGAACTAGCGGATAGACCCTTCTCCAGTCCATCCTGGAGAAAAAGGGAATTTATGCTTACCTGATAAATTTATTTATTTTACGATATGACGTGTCCACGGATTTCATCCTTACTTGTGGGATTTAACCTCCTGCTAGCAGGAAGTGGCAAAGAGCACCACAGCAGAGCTGTATATATAGCTCCTCCCTTCCCTCCACCTCCAGTCATTCGACCAAAGTTAGGAAGAGAAAGGAAAAGCCAAAGGTGCAGAGGTGACTGAAGTTTAATAAAAATATAATATATACCTGTCTTAGAAATGACAGGGTGGGTCGTTATATCGTAAAAGAAATACATTTATCAGGTAAGCATTAATATCCTTTTCTTTTTCAAGATATGACGAGTCCACGGATTTCATCCTTACTTGTGGGATACAATACCAAAGCTACAGGACACGGATGAAAGGGAGGGACAAGACAGGAACCTAAACGGAAGGCACCACTGCTTGAAGAACCTTTCTCCCAAAACCAGCCTCAGAAGAAGCAAAAGTATCAAATTTGGAAAATTTGGAAAATGTAGGAAGAGACGACCAAGTTGCAGCCTTGCAAATCTGTTCAACAGAAGCATTGTTTTTAAATGCCCATGTGGAAGCCACAGCCCTAGTAGAATGAGCCGTAATTCTTTCAGGAGGCTGCTGTCCAGCAAATGCCAGGCGGATGATACTCTTCAGCCAAAAAGAAAGAGAGGTAGCCTTAGCTTTCTGACCCCTACACTTTCCAGAAAAAACAATGAATAATGAAGATGATTGACAGAAGTCCTTAGTCGCCTGCAAGTAAAACTTCAACGCACGGACCACGTCCAAGTTATGCAACAGACGCTCCTTCTTAGAAGAAGGATTAGGACATAATGAAGGAACAACAATTTCCTGATTAATATTCTTATTTGAAACAACCTTAGGAAGGAACCCAGGTTTGGTACGTAAAACCACCTTATCAGAATGAAAGATAAGATAAGGCGAGTCACAATGTAACGCTGAAAGCTCAGAAACTCTACGAGCAGAAGAAATAGCAACCAAAAATAAAACATTCCAAGATAACAACTTAATATCTATGGAATGCATGGGTTCAAACGTAACCCCTTGAAGAACATTAAGAACTAAATTCAAACTCCAGGGTGGAGCAATTGGTCTAAACACAGGCTTAATTCTGGTTAGAGCCTGACAAAAAGACTGAACGTCTGGAACATCTGCCAAACGTTTGTGTAGTAAAATTGACAAAGCAGAGATTTGTCCCTTTAAGGAACTCGCTGATAACCCTTTCTCCAATCCTTCTTGGAGAAAAGACAGAATCCTGGGAATCCTAACTCTACTCCATGAATATTGTATTCACACCAAAAAAGATATGTATGCCATATCTTATGATAGATCTCTCTAGTGACAGGCTTATGTGCCTGAATCAAAGTATCAATGACCGAATCAGAGAACCCCCGCTTAGATAAAATCAAGCGTTCAATCTCCAAGCAGTCAGTTGCAGAGAAACTAGATTTGGGTGTTGGAAGGGTCCCTGAATGAGAAGGTCCTGCCTCAATGGAAGCTTCCATGGTGGCAGAGAGGACATGTCCACTAGATCAGCATACCAAGTCCTGCAAGGCCACGCAGGCGTGATTAGAATTACTGAAGCCCTCTCCTGTTTGATCCGAGCAATCACCCGGGGCAGGAGAGAAAATGGTGGAAACACATAAGCTAGGTTGAACGACCAAGGCACTGCCAAGGCATCTATCAGTTCGGCCTGAGGATCCCTTGACCTGGATCCGTATCTCGGAAGCTTGGCATTCTGACGAGATGCCATGAGAACATACTCCTCACTCACTCCAAAACGTTGATCCACAGATATTTACAAAATAGCTTGATTCCAATTATTTGACTCGGAGAACAATGAAATTTAGCACATTCAAATAAGTAACCTCAGTATTGCACTGCATATAGCAGCATGTACCAGCTCCAAATCACTGATCACCTTATTAGACACCAACAACATCTGATGTATATCGTAATGCCATGAGATCCAACTACGGTCTGCCCCATCTGAGGATCAGAGTGGCAAAGACCTCTGGATGGAGTTCCCATTCCCCTGGATGAAACGTCTGTCTGCTTAAAAAGTCTGCTTCCCAGTTGTCCACTCCTGGGATGTAGATTGCTGACAGATAACAAGAGTGGGCCTTCGCCCACCGAAATTATCTTGGATACTTCTGTCATCACTAAGGAACTCCTTGTTCCTCCCTGATGATTGATGTAAGCCACAGTCGTGATGTTGTCCGACTGAAAGCGATTGAATTTGGCCGAAGCCAACTGAGGCCACGCCTGAAACGCATTGAATATTGCTCTCAATTCCAGAATATTGATTGGAAAAAGTGACTCCGACTGAGTCCACACACCCTGAGCCTTCAGGGAATTCCAGACTGCACCCCAACCTAGAAGGCTGGCGTCCATCGTCACTATCACCCATGAGGGTCTGCGGAAGCACGTCCCTTGGGACAGATGATCCTGAGACAACCACCAAAGAAGAGATTCTCTTGTCTCCTGATCCAGATCTATCTGAGGAGACAAATTTGCATAATCTCCATTCCACTGTCTGAGCATGCTCAGCTGTAGTGGTCTGAGATGAAAACGAGCAAATGGAATGATGTCCATTGCCGCCACCATCAATCCAATTACCTCCATGCACTGGGCCACTGATGGCCGAGGATTGGACTGAAGGGCTCGGCATGTATTCAGAATCTTTAACTTTCTGACCTCTGTCAAGAAAATTTTCATGGATATGGAATCTATTAGAGTTCCCAGGAAGGGGAACCTTGGTCTGTGGAATTAATTCTAAACTCTTTTCTAGATTCACCTTCCACCCCTGAGTCCTCAGAGAGGACAGAACCATGTCTGTATGAGACTTCGTCAGATGGTAAGACGACGCCTGGATCAGAATATCATCCAGATAAGGCGCCACTGCAATACCCCGTGGCCTGAGAACCGCCAGAAGGGACCCTAAAACCTTTGTGAAGATCCTGGGTGCTGTGGCCAACCCGAAGGGAAGAGTCATGAACTGAAAATGTTTGTCCAGGAAGGCAAACCTTAGGAACTGATGATGATCCTTGTGGATAGGAATATGAAGGTATGCATCCTTCAAGTCCACGGTAGTCATATATTGACCCTCCTGGATCAATGGCAGAATTGTTCGAATAGTCTCCATTTTGAAGGATGGGACTCTGAGAAAGTTGTTTAGACTCTTTATATCTAAAATGGGTCGAAACGTGCCCTCTTTTTTGGGGACCACAAAAAAGATTTGAGTAAAACCCCTGTCCCTGTTCCAGTCTTGGAATGGGATGAATTACTCCCATAGTAGAGAGGTATTTTACACAACGTAAGAACGCCTCTCTTTTTGTCTGGTCTGCAGACAATTGTGAAAGAAGAAACCTCCCCCTTGAGAGAGAACTTTTTAATTCCAGCTGATACCCTTGGGACACCCTTGGGATCTGTAATAAAAGAATTAGCCATCTTAAGAGCCTTAATTCTACCTCAAAATATCCTCTAAAGGAGTCTCAGTCTTAAGAGACTCTTCTAAAGCATCAAACCAGAAGGCCACTGCAGTGGTAACTGGTACAATGCAGGCCGTTGGTTGTAAAAGGAAACCCTGATGAATAAACAATTTCTTTAGAAGACCCTCCAATTTCTTATCCATAGGGTCTTTAAAAGCACAACTGTCCTCAATAGGAATAGTTGTACGCTTAACCAGGGTAGATATAGCTCCTTCCACCTTAAGGACTGTTTGCCAAGAGTCCCAAACAGTGTCAGATATGGGATACATTTTCTTGAAATTAGGAGAGGGTGAGAACGGGATACCCGGTCTGTCCCATTCCCTCTTAATAATCTCCGAGATTCTCTTAGGAACCGGAAAAACATCAGTGTAAGCAGATAAGTAAGTATTTGTCCATTTTACACAATTTCTCTGGTGGTACCACAATAGAGTCACAGTCATCCAGAGTCACTAAAACCTCCTGAAGTAACAGGCAGAGGTGTTCAAGCTTAAATCTAAAGGACATGACGTCCGAGTCCGTCTGAAGTAACGCACTTCCCGAATCGGAAAGTTCCCCCTCAGACAGAAGTTCCCTGACCCCCAATTCAGATCCCTGTGAGGGTACATTGGAAATAGCTAACAAAGCATCAGAGGACTCAGTGTTCACATTGACTTCTGTCCTACTGCGTTTGCCCTGTAACACTGGCAACTTAGATAATACCTCTGTAAGGGTAGTTGACATAACTGCAGGCATATCCTGCAGAGTAAATGAATTAGATGCGGTTGAAGAACCAGGCGTCGCTTGGGTGGGCGTTAAAGGTTGTGACGCTTGGGGAGAAGTTAGCGGTATACCCTGATTCTCCTCAGACTGAGAATCATCCTTAGACACATTTTCTTTACACAAAATCTGTGCTTTACATTGTAAGGCCCTCTCAGTACACGAGGGACAAAAAGTCAGAGGGGGTTCTACAGTGGCATCTAAACACATAGAACAAGGAGTTTCCTCCTCAGTGTCAGACATGTTAAACAGACTAGCAATATTAACAATAGTCGTTCTTTGCTTAAAATATTGAGCTCTGAATTCAAATTATAGCCAAAAATGTTAATGCAAAAAAACTGTACTGCGCCTTTAAATTTTAAAAGCACAACTATTTTTCTGATATCTTCAAAAAAAACGTGTTTGTGGCAATAAAAATTAGTTTAATGTGCCCAAAATACTCAGTATTGCATCCACTTGCTGAGATATGTAAGAAACAATATAATATCGATTTTAACAGTTATTTATTTATTAACTTTAATTAGGCCCCTGCACCACGCCACAGCTCTGCTTTTGCGCCTACTTGCCCCCGGAATACACTGCTGTTGTCTGATAAGTTTTAAAGACCCTTCGAAGGCCGAGACAACTTAGGCCCCACCGGAGCCCTAGATTCTGCTTCTTATGCGATCCGGATGAAACTGCGTGTCCTGAGCGCGTGAAAATAGGCCCGACCGTGGGCGTAACTCTAACCTGACTAAGACCCACATGGGTCGCAAGTAAAAACAAACATGTCGATCCACTGAAAAAATTAAGCCATGTGCCCTCTTATATACACTGAAACATTGTAACACTGTACTCCCTCAGGCCAGTGATAAAATTAACAGCCCTTAAGCAAAACCACAGCTCCCAGCGTCCAGCCCTTGAATAAGCCTCAAAGATATATTTACATACTTTGGCAATCAGTATAAAGGGATTCCAGGTACACCATTTCCTTACATATAGTGCAGACCATTCCCCTGGGTGAAAGGATTGCCTGCTGAGCAAGTCCGCTTCCCAGTTGTCCACACCCGGATTGTGGATCGCTGACACCATAGAGTCTTCACAGTACTTAGGTCATGGTTTTGGGGTGATCCCGGGGTAGCGGCAGCACTTCCAGGGTGTCATTGGAAAGCCCTCGGTCCCCAAATGCCAGTGTTACAGCCTGGTAAAGATATGGAGGTGGGGGTGTCCAAAACCCCCGTTTCCCAAGGGAGCTCCCTTCCGGTAATCACCCCACCTCTGATCCTCCCTAGGGGATACTAATCCCCAAAAGAGTGAAGCTCTGGGTAAAGGGGCACTGGAGCGACCTGGTGTAAAAGTTAGCGGGTGTCCGGGGTGATGTGGCCGACCAGCAGTTCCAGGAGCGGGGTTAAGCGGTTGCCCGGGGTGATGCGGCCGACTGGCAGTTCCAGGAGCCCGGCCAGCCGAGAAGGGTTTTCCCGGTCAGAGTTCAGCTCTTTCCTGACAAAGTACACATAGCAAAACAACAGATAGCAAGAGTCTGGGAGATCCCGTAAGCCATGAAAGCGCCAAATTCGAAGTAAAAAGGAGTTAGCCAGGTAGTAGGGGGTAGCCTTGGTGGTCCGGTATCTGTGACATCTCCTCCCTTCTAGTCCAGCAGACCCAGCTAGACCCCAAGTCCAAAAACAGGCCTCCAATATCGGCTCTAGAAGATTTGCCCTCCAACAAGTCCCAGTGTCCTGAAGTCTCATGGACACACTGCCTCCTTCTGTGACACTCTGCTGATTACCTGTCTACCCACCTACAAACAAAGCTGTTGCAGGTTTCCCGGCTGTATTCCCACCCCAGACTGCATGTTGAGGTTGCTCCTTGGTGGGGCAGGCAAAACTCAGGTGCCCAAACTTGTGGCACCAACTACATGGGCGGGTATCCCCCTTGCCCAATGCAACATCTGCACTCTTTGGGAAATCCTCCTGGACGGTTAAAGGGCAGAGATCATGCCAAGCTGCTGAGGAGAGAGACCAGCTGTCTCTCCTCCTGGGAAGGAGGTCTGCCACGGGTAAAGGAGGTTGGCTACCTCCGCTCCATGGGAAACAGCTCTGCTGCTGGTGAGGGAGACTGGCTGTCTCTGCTCCCTGGGAGGTTCGGCTGCTGGGGAGAGAGGTTGGCTACCTCCTCTACCTGGAAGGGGTTCTGCTGCTGGGGATGAAGACCGGCTGTCTCTGCTCCCTGGAAGGGGTTCGGCCGCTGGGGAGAGATGTTGGCTACCTCCTCTCCCTGGAAGGAGTTCTGCTGCTGGGGAGGAAGACCGGCTGTCTCTGCTCCCTGGAAGGGGTTCAGCCACTGAGGAGGGAGACTGGCGGCCTCCGCTCCCGGAAATGGGTTCTGCCGCTGGGGAGAGAGGTCTGATATCTCCTCTCCCTGGAAGGAGTTCTGCCACTGGGGAGGAAGACTGGTGGTCTCCCTTCCCTGGAAGGGGTTTGGACGCTGGGGAGAGAGGTTTGCCACCTCCTCTCCCTGGAAGGGGTTCTGCTGCTGGGGAGGGAGACCGGCTGTCTCCGCTCCCTGAAAAGGGTTCAGCCGCTGGGGAGAGAGGTCTGCCACCTCCTCTCCCTCAAAGGGGTTCTGCCACTGGGGAGGGAGACCGGCTGTCTCTGCTCCCTGTAAGGGGTTTGGCTGCTGGGGAGAGAGGTCTGCCACCTCCTCTCCCTGGAAGGGGTTCTGCCACTGGGGAGGGAGATAAGCGGTCTCTGTTCCCTGGAAGGGGTTTGGCTACTGGGGAGAGAGGTCTGCCACCTCCTGTCCCTGGAAGGGCTTTTGCCGCTGGGGAGGGAGACCAGCGGACTCCGCTCCCTGGAAGGGGTTCAGCCACTGGGGAGAGAGGTCTGCCACCTCCTCTCCCTGGAAGGGGTTCTGCCACTGGGGAGGGAGACCGACTGTCTTCACTCCCAGGAAGGGGTTCGGCCGCTGGGGAGAGAGGTCTGCCACCTCCTCTCCCTGGAAGGGGTTCTGCCTCTGCTCCCTGGAAGGGGTTTGGCTGCTGGGAAGAGAGGTCTGCCACCTCCTCTCCCTGGAAAAGGTTCTGCCGCTGGGGAGGGAGACCGACTGTCTCCTCTCACTAGAAGCAGTTTGGTTGCTGGGAAGTGAGGAGAAATACTTCTGCTCCAGGGGATGGCTCTGCCGCTGGGGAGAGAGACCATCTGTCTCCTCTCCCAGGAAGGGGTTCAGTTGCTGGGGAGGGAAGATGACTACCTCCGCTCCATGGGGATGGCTCTGCCGCTGGGGAGAGAGAGTGACTGTCTCCTCTCCCGGAAAGGGGTTTGGTTTCTGGGGAGGGAGGACGACTACCTCCGATCCCTGGGGATGGCTCTGCCGCTGGGGAGGGAGATGACTGTCTCCTCTCCTGGGAAGGGGTTTGGTTGCTGGGGAGGGAGGACTACCTCCACTCCCTGGGGACGGCAGGGTTTGGTTGCTGGGGAGGGAGGACTACCTCCGATCCCTGGGGACGACTAGTATTCACTAGTATTCATTTGAAACAAGAACTGATTTTATTGTGAAACACACACTGCTTATATACACATTCAGAGCCTTATCTGATCCCAAGATCTCCCGCCATTCCCGTCCCTCCAGACAGCCTGGCACCTCCATAGGAGCCACAGTCCCATAGAGTCCCCATAGCAGCCAGGCCAGCAGGAGAGGGGGTAGGCAGGTGTCCGGGGTGATGTGGCCGACTGGCAGTTCCAGGAGCCCGGCCCGCTGAGAAGGTTTTTTCCGGGCCGAGTTCATATCTTTCCTGCAAAAGTACACATAGCAAAACAACAGATAGCAAGAGACTGGGAGATCCCGTAAGCCATTAAAGGGCCAAATCCAAAGTAAAAAGGAGTTAGCTAGGTAGTAGGGGGGTGGGGGGTAATCCTTGGTGGTCCGGTATCCATGAAATGAGGTTATATTGTCTGATTAGAATCTGATAAACTGGGACGAACCCAGAAGGGGCCAAGCCTTCAAGGCATTGAAGATTACCTGGAGTTCTCATATATTGATCGGAAGTGAGGACTCCCCCTGAGTCCACAGCCCTTGTGTCTTCTTGGCACCATAAATGGCTCCCAAGCCAGAAAGGCTTGCACCCGTAGTCACAATCTCCCAGGACCGTCTCAAGAAGCACGTGCCTTGGGATAGATGATCTGGATAGAGCCACCAAGAGAGCGAGTCTCTTGAAAGGTTGCCCAGCACAATCTGTTTAGAAAGATCTGAATGGTCACCTTTCTATTGTCTCATCATGCATAGATGTAAGGGTCTGAGATGGAATATAGCAAAGGGAATTATGTCCAAACAGAACACCATAAGTCTGATCACCTCCATACACTGGGCCACTGAGGGTATCAAGGAGGCTTGGAGGGCAAGACAAGTAGTAGTTAGCTTGCAACGTCTATGATCTGTGAGAAATATTCTCATGGATATGAAGTCTATTATTGTCCCCAGGAAAGCAGTAGCTAGGCCAAACGGAAGAGCTATGAACTAGAAGTGCTGGTCCAGAAAGGCAAACCTCAAGAACTGAAAATGTTCCCTGTGAATCGGAACATGAAGGTATGCATCCTTCAGGTCTATGGTGGTCATAAACTGTCCTTTCTGAACCAGAGGAAGGATTGACCGTATTGTGTCCATCTCAGAAACTTGTTTAGACACTTTAAGTCCAGAATTGGACAAAAAGTTCCCTCCTTTTTTGGAACCATGAAAAGGTTTGAATAAAACCCCAAACCTCTTTCTGTTTTAGGTACCGGGACAATTACTCCTAGAGAGGAGAGATCCCGTACGCAACATAAAAAGACAGTTCTCTTTTCTGGTCTTGTAGACAGTCTGGAGAGTAGGAATCTGCCCCTGGGCGGCTGAGATTTGAATCCTATTCGGTATCCCTGAGATACAACCTCCAGGACCCAAGGATCCTGTACATCCTGGAACCAAGCATCTGAAAAAAGAGACAGTCTGCCCCTTCTCAATCCGATCCCGGATCGGGGGCCGCCCCTTCATGCCGATTTGTTCTCAGTGGGCTGCTTAGTCTGTTTGGACTTATTCCAGGACTGAGCCGGCTTCCAAGTACTCTTGAGCTGCTCGGACTTGGATGAGGATTGATGTTGTTATTTGTCAAAACGAAAATTAGACAAATGCCGTCCCTTAGGCCTATTCTTCTTATCCTGCGGTAGGAAGGCACCTTTTCTTTCAGTAACCGTAGAAATAATGGAGTCCAGCCCTGGACCGAATAATAACTTCCCCTTGAAAGGAAGAGAAAGGAGTCTGGATTTAGAGGTCATATCCACAGACCAAAACATCTACCAGAGAGCCCGGCGGGCTAGGACCGCAAAGCCAGAAGCCTTTGCATTTAGGCGAATAATCTGCATATTCACGTCACAGTTGAAGGAGTTAGCAATTCTCAGAGCTTTAATTCTCTCCTGAATATTCTCGAGGGGAGTCTCCACCTCAATGAGCTCCGACAGAGAGTCGAACCAGTAGGTAGCTGCTCCAGCAACCGCGGCTACAGCTGATGCCGGATGTAATAAAAACTCTGTATGTTGAAACATCTTCCTCAGAAAAGCCTCCATTTTCTTATCCATAGGCTCTCTAAAAGAAGAACTATCCAGAGGGATAGTAGTACGCTTAGCTAGCATAGAAATAGCACCATCCATTTTAGGGTTGAAGCCCCACAAATCTAATTGAGAGTCAGGGACTGGGAATAATTTTTTCAAAGTAGATGAGGGGAAAAAAGAAGTTCTTATTCTTTCCCATTCGTTATTAATAATGTTCGCCATCTAAACTGGCACAGGAAAAGTCAGAGGGACCTTCCTGTCTTCATAAACTCTGTCTAATTAAGGTATCTTAGGTTCCTCCTGGAGTTTTATTCTCTGGAACCTCTAGCGTAGACAGAACTTCCTTTAATAAAAAATGACGATGCTCAATTTTAAATCTAAAGGAGGGTTCCTCCACTGAAGGAGGTTTAGAAACTGATGTCTCCGACTCAGAAAGTTCACCTTTTGAAGCTACAGAAGTTAACTTATCCTCGGATAGCTGGGACATAGTAGCTAAATCTGACAAATATTTAGATGACTCTAGGTCAGGAGAACTAAGTTTAAATTTTCTCTTACGTTTGCTAGAGGGAAGTAAGGCACTCAGGGCCACAGACACCGCCAATTGTAACTGCGTGGAAAAGTCCTCAGGAAAAAAGCCCCCTCCAGATGGAGGATTAGTTTGGCCGCAGGGAACTGCATGTGGAGCGGGTAGTGTAGAAAGGGTAGTAATCTCTCGGGACATCGATTCCTGAGAGGAAGACGGCTTAGAGGGGCTAATAGTGCTATGCGTATTAGCAGGCTTGTCTCCCTTCTTAGACTTTAGAACAGTGTTTAGGCAAATGGAACAAAATTGAACAGGTGGGCAAACCACAGCCTCCTCACAATATAAACAGGAATTATTAATCACTACAGAAGGAGCAGAACCTTCTAATGTAGTATCAGAGTCCTCCATAGCTAAGATATATCCACAGAAGGACAGACAAAAAAATAACATTTTTATTTTAAAAAAAACGGCACCTTTATAATACCAATGGCTGGGGCACTCACCACCTCCTAGATCCAGACAGTTAACGGTGAAAACGCTCTCCTTAGGAGTGAAATCCACAGCGGAGGGGGGGGGGTGTGGAGCCAACATGTGAGGAAGCAGGTCATACCCTCCACCTTACCGCAGCCTTGCTGACACATATGGGCTCCCTGAGCCGAGCAGCCGTTACCGCTTCAAGCACCTGCAAGACGTCAGAGCCGCAATTGGCATTCTTCACATACAGTGGGGCCCGACTAGAGCCAATACAGGTCAGAGGTGTCATCACACTGGGAAGCATCACTGGTGACCACTCAATCATATCTCCCACATCAAAGCGCTTCTAAGATTGGATCGTGGATTGGTCCGCAGAACGCTGCGCAGGTTCAATTTTCCAAGTGTGAGGCGCCATCTTGAGCAGGCCGCAGACCATGCAGAGTCTAACTTCTGAAAGGGCCCTGAATCAATTGCAGACCCGTAAGCAACGCTTTCCAGACTTCCAATGCAGAGACATCACCTCCGGATCTGGGGCATAAAGGCACGGCAAGTCCAGCTGGGCAGCACTCTGAACTATAACCAACACCTAGGCAAACAGTAGAAAAAGCTGTCTCCCTACACTAAGCTTATAAATTTATCATATAACCTCTGCGGCTAAATAAGGCCCTTAACAGGCATTATAAAGCAGGGTAAATAGACTTGAATAGTTCCTAGGAGGGCCGGGCTTGGAAGCTATACAGCTCAGCTCCCATTATACTTTTACTTTCCTTCTAACTTGAAGGTTACTTATTCTTCTAGGATGGAATAAATACTAGTAGGCCGCTCTCGCCTGTCCACCACTCAGTGTTCTTGCCAGTAGGGTCTGAGCTGTCAGCTCATATAAGTGACACCCTGCATCGGGGGATTCATTCTCCCTGAGCTTATTATCAAGTACCCCTACACTGCCCAACTCCTTTACCTGAGGCAATATGTCACACTCAGTCAGAAAGAAAAATAAACAGCTTGTCAGGGTATCTGTGAGTAACATTAAATAAACTACAGATGTATCATAGAATGTAATATTTCACTTTGTAGCTTAAAATCCAATTTGATATGAGATGGTCTTGGCTGGGTGAAACAATCCCCTTCTTCTTGCTCTGAAACATTTGGTCATTAGTTAAGGCAATTTATTTCAAAGAGATGGTCATCTATATGGCTGTGTATTACAAATCTTTGCTCAGACATAAGATATCTTTCTCCTGATTAACATAGCATCTGACAACAAATGGTTTAGCTTTGAAGCTCACAGCCCCGTAGTGGGTAGCAAACAGAAATTCTGAGAATATAGTAATTAGCACAGACCTGTTAATTGCCCCTGAGCCCCAGATAAACATATACTGAACCAAACAGAAACACTTTTGTATTGTAGCTTTAATTTTTAAAGTACAACTTGTGTTTAAATTTCAAGTATAATTGATTCTCAGACTGTATAAATAAATATATATATCCTGAGAAGAAGTGCCTAACAGTAACATATTAGATAAGTATCTACTGAACTTAATGAATAGCTGTATGGTAGATGTATAAATGTTTGTTTCAAGATGGTAACATTTGTTTCTTTATTTTTCAGACAGCAAGATGTCCTATGAATATTAGCCATAAACATGGATCTGTGTACTCAGAAATTATTAGGAATGTGAAATATGCTGTGTTTGTATGAATATAATGCCAGGATGTTGAATGAAATGATTTAGTGAAGAGCCAAATCATTTACAGTATAATTGCTTACTAGTATGATACTGGAAGTATGTTCATCTTTGGCCTCTATAAATACATGCTAAATTATATTAGATGAGACAGGTATATGACCAGACAGGTTTATTAATAGAAAGAAATAGTGTATTTGCTAAACATTTTATAGAGCCACCAAGAGAGCGAGTCTCTTGAAAGGTTGCCCAGCACAATCTGTTGAGAAAGATCTGAATGGTCACCTTTCTATTGTCTCATCATGCATATATGTAAGGGTCTGAGATGGAATCTAGCAAAGGGAATTATGTCCAAACAGGACACCATAAGTCTGATCACCTCCATACACTGGGCTACTGAGGGTATCAAGGAGGCTTGGAGGGCAAGACAAGTAGTAGTTAGCTTGCAACGTCTATGATCTGTGAGAAATATTCTCATGGATATGGAGTCTATTATCGTCCCCAGGAAAGCAGTAGCTAGGCCAAATGGAAGAGCTATGAACTAGAAGTGCTGGTCCAGAAAGGCAAACCTCAAGAACTGAAAATGTTCCATGTGAATCTGAACAGGAAGGTATGCATCCTTCAGGTCTATGGTGGTCATAAACTGTCCTTCCTGAACCAGAGGAAGGATTGGCCGTATTGTGTCCATCTCAGAAACTTGTTTAGACACTTTAAGTCCAGAATTGGACGAAAAGTTCCCTCCTTTTTTGGAACCACGAAAAGGTTTGAATAAAACCCCAAACCTCTTTCTGTTTTAGGTACCGGGACAATTACTCCTAGAGAGGAGAGATCCCGTACGCAACATAAAAAGGCAGTTCTCTTTTCTGGTCTTGTAGACAGTCTGGAGAGTAGGAATCTGCCCCTGGGTGGCAGAGATTTGAATCCTATTCGGTATCCCTGAGATACAACCTCCAGGACCCAAGGATCCTGTACATCCTGGAACCAAGCATCTGAAAAAAGAGACAGTCTGCCCCTTCTCAATCCGATCCCGGATCGGGGGCCGCCCCTTCATGTCGATTTGTTCTCAGTGGGCTGCTTAGTCTGTTTGGACTTATTCCAGGACTAAGCCGGCTTCCAAGTACTCTTGAGCTGCTCGGACTTGGATGAGGATTGATGTTGTTGTGATTTGTCAAAACAATAATTAGACAATTGCCGTCCCTTAGGACTATTCTTCTTATCCTGCGGTAGGAAGGCACCTTTCCCTCCGGTAACCGTAGAAATAATGAAGTCCAGCCCTGGACCGAATAAAATCTTCCCCTTGAAAGGAAGAGAAAGGAGTCTGGATTTAGAGGTCATATCCACAGACCAAAACATCTACCAGAGAGCCCGGCGGGCTAGGACCACAAAGCCAGAAGCCTTTGCATTTAGGCGAATAATCTGCATATTCACGTCATAGTTGAAGGAGTTAGCAATTCTCAGAGCTTTAAATCTCTCCTGAATATCCTCGAGGGGAGTCTCCACCTCAATGAGCTCCGACAGAGAGTCGTACCAGTAGGTAGCTGCTCCAGCAACCGCGGCTACAGCTGATGCCGGATGTAATAAAAACCCTGTATGTTGAAACATCTTCCTCAGAAAAGCCTCCATTTTCTTATCCATAGGCTCTCTAAAAGAAGAACTATCCTCCAGAGGGATAGTAGTATGCTTAGCTAGCATAGAAATAGCACCATCCATCTTAGGGATGGAGCCCCACAAATCTAATTGAGAGTCAGGGACTGGGAATAATTTTTTCAAAGTAGATGAGGGGAAAAAAGAAGTTCCTATTCTTTCCCATTCTTTATTAATAATGTTCGCCATCTAAAATGGCACAGGAAAAGTCAGAGGGACCTTCCTGTCTTCATAAACTCTGTCTAATTAAGGTATCTTAGGTTCCTCCTGGAGTTTTATTCTCTGAAACCTCTAGCATAGACAGAACCTAAAGGAGGGTTACTTCACTGAAGGAGGTTTAGAAACTGATGTCTCCGACTCAGAAAGTTCACCTTTTGAAGCTACAGAAGTTAACTTATCCTCGGATAGCTGGGACATAGTAGATAAATCTGACAAATATTTAGATGACTCTAGGTCAGGAGAACTATGTTTAACTTTTCTCTTACATTTGCTAGAGGGAAGTAAGGCACTCAGGGCTGCAGACACCACCAATTGTAACTGCGCGGAAAAGTCCTCAGGAAAAAAGCCCCCTCCAGATGGAGGATTAGTTTGGCCGCAGGGAACTGCATGTGGAGCGGGTAGTGTAGAAAGGGTAGTAATCACTCGGGACATAGATTCCTGAGAGGAAGACGGCTTTATAATACCAATGGCTGGGGCACTCAACACCTCCTAGATCCAGACAGTTAACGGTGAAAACGCTCTCCTTAGGAGTGAAATCCACAGCGGGGGGGGGGGGAGCCAACATGAGAGGAAGCAGGTCATACCCTCCACCTTACCGCAGCCTTGCTGACACATATGGGCTCCCCGAGCCGAGCAGCCGTTACCGCTTCAAGCATCTGCAAGACGTCAGAGCCGCAACTGGCATTCTTCACATACAGTGGGACCCGACTAGAGTCAATACAGGTCAGAGGTGTCATCACACTGGGAAGCATCACTGGTGACCACTCAATCATATCTCCCACATCAAAACGCTTCTAAGATTGGATCGTGGAGTGGTCCGCAGAACGCTGCGCAGGTTCAATTGTCCAAGTGTGAGGCGCCATCTTGAGCAGGCCGCAGACCGTGCAGAGTCTAACTTCTGAAAGGGCCCTGAATCAATTGCAGACCTGTAAGCAACGCTTTCCAGACTTCCAATGCAGAGACATCACCTCCGGATCTGGGGCATAAAGGCACGGCAAGTCCAGCTGGGCAGCACTCTGAACTATAACCAACACGTAGGCAAACAGTAGAAAAAGCTGTCTCCCTACACTAAGCTTATAAATTTATCATATAACCTCTGCGGCTAAATAAGGCCCTTAACAGGCATTATAAAGCAGGGTAAATAGACTTGAATAGTTCCTAGGAGGGCCAGGCTTGGAAGCTATACAGCTCAGCTCCCATTATACTTTTACTTTCCTTCTAACTTGAAGGTTACTTATTCTTCTAGGATGGAATAAATACTAGTAGGCCCCTCTCGCCTGTCAGCTCAGCTCCCATTATACTTTTACTTTCCTTCTAACTTGAAGGTTACTTATTCTTCTAGGATGGAATAAATACTAGTAGGCCGCTCTCGCCTGTCCACCACTCAGTGTTCTTGCCAGTAGGGTCTGAGCTGTCAGCTCATATAAGTGACACCCTGCATTGGGGGATTCATTCTCCCTGAGCTTATTATCAAGTACCCCTACACTGCCCAACTCCTTTACCTGAGGCAATATGTCACACTCAGCCAGAAAGAAAAATAAACAGCGTGTCAGGGTATCTGTGAGTAACATTAAATAAACTACAGATGTATCATAGAATGTAATATTTCACTTTGTAGCTTAAAATCCAATTTGATATGAGATGGTCTTGGCTGGGTGAAACAATCCCCTTCTTCTTGCTCTGAAACATTTGGTCATTAGTTAAGGCAATTTATTTCAAAGAGATGGTCATCTATATGGCTGTGTATTACAAATCTTTGCTCAGACATAAGATATCTTTCTCCTGATTAACATAGCATCTGACAACAAAAGGTTTAGCTTTGAAGCTCACAGCCCCGTAGTGGGTAGCAAACAAAAATTCTGAGAATATAGTAATTAGCACAGACCTGTTAATTGCCCCTGAGCCCCAGATAAACATATACTGAACCAAACAGAAACACTTTTGTATTGTAGCTTTAATTTTTAAAGTACAACTTTTGTTTAAATTTCAAGTATAATTGATTCTCAGACTGTATAAATAAATATATATATCCTGAGAAGAAGTGCCTAACAGTAACATATTAGATAAGTATCTACTGAACTTAATGAATAGCTGTATGGTAGATGTATAAATGTTTGTTTCAAGATGGTAACATTTGTTTCTTTATTTTTCAGACAGCAAGATGTCCTATGAATATTAGCCATAAACATGGATCTGTGTACTCAGAAATTATTAGGAATGTGAAATATGCTGTGTTTGTATGAATATAATGCCAGGATGTTGAATGAAATGATTTAGTGAAGAGCCAAATAAGTTACAGTATAATTGCTTACTAGTATGATACTGGAAGTATGTTCATCTTTGGCCTCTATAAATACATGCTAAATTATATTAGATGAGACAGGTATATGACCAGACAGGTTTATTAATATAAAGAAATAGTGTATTTGATAAACATTTTATAGGTTAGATAATTGAACTGCAGCAATATTTGAATGAAACTGTTTGCCTTTGCTGCCCCGATGGCCTAAATCCAGTATTACAGCCAAAAGGCATTTGGCTATTGAAAATGAAATTTCCCAGTAGCCAATCAGAGAAAAGGGTGTATCCAAATCTATCAAATGATTAAGAAATGAGGAGGAGTTTTGTCTCAGACAAAAACTGCCTGCACAGAGAGAGGGATCTTGGTGGAAACATTTTTGATTGGTAACTACTTTTGCAATCCCGCTTGCTGCCATCTTTGCTTATAGAAGGATCAGTATGCGAACACAATTTTCTGTAAGACAAATACGTTGGAACACTCTTTGTGGATAAGAGACTATCAAGATTAATTATTTTACAAATGTGCATAATTCCTCTAAACATATGACGATAGACATATTTAGATATTAACTGAATTCTCAAACTGGTGATCTAGTAAAGTATCAAGAAATACATTCATTGTTGCTGCAGTCTAACTGAAGTTAGTAAATTTAAAAAGGCACAGTTTGTATTTCAAGCTTGTGTTTCATAGCCCTGTGTAGTTTAAAACTAGTCTTTTGTATGCTAAGTAATTAATTTATTTGCCAGATAAATATCCTTTGTGTTGCATATTTCTATGGCAGGCTTATTATTATTATTATTAAGAGTAAATCCCTCTGGTGTGTATTAAGTTATTTGATATATATATACATATATTTTAGAATTTGCCTTATTGCTGCTAAGTAATATATTTCAGCTCAGATAATTTGGCATAGAAATTGGCTGTTAACGTAGCTTGTTATATTGTTTAACTAGGCACTCATAAGTTAGCGATCTGTACTCTGGTATTTCATTGTGGTATTTAAATGTAATCCATTGTGAATAAGGTAATTTGTAAAGGTATATTTTTATAATCTTGATATAGAATATTGTAACAGTTTAAGCTTGTATAATTTGATTTATATCTGGTTTCTATAAATATAATTCAATGTGTTTATAACTTTAACTAATATAAAGAATTTAGGAATTTATATTATTTTAATTGTTTCGTATATGCATTTTATTGGGGGTTTGTTTTAAAGAATAATTATTAAATATATTGTATTATAACCCGGCCATATACTGACAAGCTCTACCTGCCTAAAAAGACTGTGAGGGATCATTTTAAAACTATCAATGCTGAACAGCATAACAAGATTGAAACCCCAGACTCACCCAGATCTACGTGGTAGAAGACAAGATAGCTGACATAGAGGACAGATCTCGGTGCAACAACCTAAGGATCCGTGGTGTGCCTGAGTCTGTCTGCTCGTCTGAATTACAGCCTTTCTTAAAAGATCTATTCAATTGCCTAGCTCCAACAAACACTGAATCAGAAGATCTGATGGATAGAGCTCATCGCTCGCTTAAACCTAAGGGTTTACCAGATGGTCAGCCGTGAGATGTAATAGTCTGATTGCATTACTTTACTTATAAAGAGAGGCTACAGGTAGCCCATTTTCAGAGACCAACTCTCCCTGACAAATTCAAAAATTTACAAATATTCCCAGATCTATCCATGCGGACTTTGCAACAGAGAAAAACCTTCTCAGAAATCACTTCTACACTAAGGAAAAGCAACATTAGATATAGATGGGGTTACCCCATTAAGCTGTTAATTTTCAAGGATAATCAAATGCATATAATACTAAAGGCCTCCAAAGGATATGAACTTCTACAAGCGTGGAACTTCCTTCCTTCCCAAGGAGCTTACCCACAGATGCAACGCCGGCAATTAAGAGCCACAGCCTCAGAATGGCCATCTAATGAGCAGCTAGATAAGCAACAAGTTCCATCAGGACGACCAAAAGTCTTAACTCCTGACGGGACATCAGCCGGCTCACGACGCTTACAACGCAGACAGTGTAAGTGCAAATGCTGGATGGACAGCCCTACCTCAAAGACACAGATCCAGTTCTCCAGATTCCTGAGAGGAGAAACAGCTTAACAAACTGCAATTTCTCTAACCTAATTTGACTCTTAGGCTACTTGGACTCTTAAAGGGACTGCTCCAATCCGGCTGAGATATGTATGATAAGTATAAGCTGAATCTAACCCTTCTCTTTTTGTATGATATTGTTTATTTAAGAAATGTTATCTAGGTTAGTTCAGTTCTGGAATAAGCTAGTTGTTTCTGTATAACCCAAGGTTTCATAATTATTTACTGTTGTTTATTTAAGTTATTATTACAGAGACCTCTGGTCCCTTTAAAACCCCTTTCGAACTTACCATTTAAAGAAAGTTGGTATGCTGTTGCATAGACTAACCTTTACACTGTTTCAATGTCTTTTTTGTGCCTTGAGAACATGCACGGACTGTTGCCTTGGTGACTCCATACAAAATTGGGTTAGGCGAGATTTAA